>NC_092005.1:13930086-14237380 GCF_044704955.1 Pristiophorus japonicus
ATTGAAAAAAACACTACATACATCATTCTGCACAACATTGAAAACATCACTCTACACATCACTGTACAGAACATTGAAAACATCACTCTACACATCAATCTATACAATATTGAAAATATCACTCTACACATCACTCCACACAATATTGAAAACATCACTCTACATATCACTCTGCACAACATTATAAACATCACTCTGCACATCACTCTACACAACATTGAAAACATCACTCTACACATCATTGGACACAACATTGAAAACATTACTCTACACATCACTCTACAGAACATTGAAAACATCACTCTACACATCACTCTACACAACATTGAAAACATCACTCTATACATCACTCTACACAACATTGTAAATATCACTCTACACATGACTCTACACAACATTGAAAAAATCACTCTGTACCCAACTCTGCACAACATTGAATACATCACTCTATACATCACTCTACAGAACATTGAAAATATCACGCTACACATCACTCTACACAACATTGAAATCATCACTCTACACATCACTCTGCACAACATTGAAAACATCACTCTACACATCACTCTACACAACATTGAAAACATCAATCTACACATCACTCGACACAACATTGAAAACATCAATCTACGCAGCACTCTACACAACATTGAAAACACCACTCAACACATCACTCTACACAACATTGAAAACATCACTCTTTACATCACTCTGCACAACATTGAAAACATCACTCTACACATCACCATGCACAACATTGAAAACATCACTCTACACATCACTCTGCACAACATTTAAAACATCACTCTACACATCACTCTACACAACATTGAAAACATCACTCTACACAGCACTCGACACAACATTGAAAACATCACTCTACACAACAATCTACACAACATTGAAAACATCACTCTACACATCAATCTTTACAATATTGAAAACATCACTCGACATATCACTCTGCACAACATTGAAAACATCACTCTACACATCACTCTATACAACATAGAAAACATCACTCTGCACCTCACTCTGCACAGCATTGAAAACATCACTCTACACATCACGTCACACAACATTGAAAACATCACTCTACACATCACTCAGCACAACATTGAAAACATCACTCTACACATCACTCTGCACAACATTGAAAACATCACTGTACACATCACTCTACACAACTTTGAAAACATCACTCTACACTTCACTCTACACAACATTGAAAACATCACTCAACACATCACTCTACACCACATTGAAAACATCACTCTGCACATCACTCCGCACAACATTGAAAACATAACTCTACACATCACTCTACACAACATTGAAAACATCACTCTACACATCAATCTATACAATATTGAATACATCACTCTACACAGCACTCCACACAACATTGAAAACATCACTCTACATATCACTCTGCACAACATTGAAAATATCACTCTACACATCACTCTACACAACATTGAATACATCACTCTACATATCACTCTGCACAACATTGAAAACATCACTCTGCACATCACTCTACACAACATTGAAAATATCACTCTACACATCACTCTGCACAACATTGAAAACATCACTCTACATATCACTCTGCACAACATTGAAAACATCATTCTACATATCACATCACTCTACACATCACTCTACGCAACATTTTAAACATCACTCTGCACATCAACCTACACAACATTGAAAACAACACTCTACACAACATTGAAAACATCACTCTACACATCACTATACACAACATTCAAAATATCACTCTACACATCACTCTACACAACATTGAAAAGATCACTCTACACATCACTTTACACAACATTGAAAATATCACTCTACACATCACTCTGCACAACATTGAAAACATCACTCTACATATCACTCTGCACAACATTGAAAACATAACTCTACATATCACATCACTCTACACATCACTCTACACAACATTGTAAACATCACTCTACACATGACCCTACACAACATTGAAAACATCACTCTACACATCACTCTACACAACATTGAAAACATCAATCTACACAACATTGAAAAGATCACTCTACACATCACTATACACAACATTCAAAATATCACTCTACTCATCACTCTACACAACATTGAAAACATCACTCTGCACATCACTCTACACAACATTGAAAATATCACTCTACACATCACTCTGCACAACATTGAAAACATCACTCTACATATCACTCTGCACAACATTGAAAACATCACTCTACACATCACTAGACACAACATTCAAAATATCACTCTACACATCACTCTACACAACATTGAAAACATCACTATACACAACATTCAAAATATCACTCTACACATCACTCTGCACAACATTGAAAACATCACTCTGCACCTCACTCTACACAACATTGAAAATATCACTCGACACATCACTCGACACAACATTGTAAACATCACTCTATACATCACTCTGCACAACATTGAAATCATCACTCTACACAACAATCTACACAACATTGAAAACATCACTCAACACATCACTCTACACAACATTGAAAACATCACTCTACACATCACTCTCAACAACATTGAAAACATCACTCTACACATCACTCCACACAACATTGAAAACATCACTCTACACAACAATCTACACAACATTGAAAACATCACTCAACACATCACTCTACACAACATTGAAAACATCACTCTACACATCAATCAATACAAAAATGAAAATATCACTCTACACATCACTCCACACAACATTGAAAACATCACTCTACATATCACTCTGCACAACATTGAAAACATCACTCTACATAACACATCACTCTACACAACATTGTAAACATCATTCTGCACATAACCCTACACAACATTGAAAACATCACTCTACACATCACTCTGCATAACATTGAAAACATCACTCTACACAGCATTGAAAATATCACTCTACACATCACTCTGCACAACATTGAAAACATCACTCTACATATCACTCTGCACAACATTGAAAACATCACTCTACATATCACATCACTCTACACATCACTCTACAAAACATTGTAAACATCACTCTACACATCACCCTACACAGCATTGAAAACATCACTCTATACAACACTCTACACAACATTGAAAACATCACTCTACACATCACTCTGCATAACATTGAAAACATCACTCTACACAACATTGAAAACATCACTCTGCACATCACTCTACACAACATTGAAAATATCACTCTACACATCACTCTGCACAACATTGAAAACATCACTCTACATATCACTCTGCACAACATTGAAAACATCATTCTACATATCACATCACTCTACACATCACTCTACACAACATTTTAAACATCACTCTGCACATCAACCTACACAACATTGAAAACAACACTCTACACAACATTGAAAACATCACTCTACACATCACTATACACAACATTCAAAATATCACTCTACACATCACTCTACACAACATTGAAAAGATCACTCTACACATCACTTTACACAACATTGAAAATATCACTCTACACATCACTCTGCACAACATTGAAAACATCACTCTACATATCACTCTGCACAACATTGAAAACATAACTCTACATATCACATCACTCTACACATCACTCTACACAACATTGTAAACATCACTCTACACATGACCCTACACAACATTGAAAACATCACTCTACACATCACTCTACACAACATTGAAAACATCAATCTACACAACATTGAAAAGATCACTCTACACATCACTATACACAACATACAAAATATCACTCTACTCATCACTCTACACAACATTGAAAACATCACTCTGCACATCACTCTACACAACATTGAAAATATCACTCTACACATCACTCTGCACAACATTGAAAACATCACTCTACATATCACTCTGCACAACATTGAAAACATCACTCTACACATCACTATACACAACATTCAAAATATCACTCTACACATCACTCTACACAACATTGAAAACATCACTATACACAACATTCAAAATATCACTCTACACATCACTCTGCACAACATTGAAAACATCACTCTGCACCTCACTCTACACAACATTGAAAATATCACTCGACACATCACTCGACACAACATTGTAAACATCACTCTATACATCACTCTGCACAACATTGAAATCATCACTCTACACAACAATCTACACAACATTGAAAACATCACTCAACACATCACTCTACACAACATTGAAAACATCACTCTACACATCACTCTCAACAACATTGAAAACATCACTCTACACATCACTCCACACAACATTGAAAACATCACTCTACACAACAATCTACACAACATTGAAAACATCACTCAACACATCACTCTACACAACATTGAAAACATCACTCTACACATCAATCTATACAAAAATGAAAATATCACTCTACACATCACTCCACACAACATTGAAAACATCACTCTACATATCACTCTGCACAACATTGAAAACATCACTCTACATATCACATCACTCTACACATCACTCTACACAACATTGTAAACATCACTCTACACATCACCCTACACTATATTGAAAAAATCACTCTACACATCACTCTACACAACATTGAAAACATCACTCTACACAACATTGAAAAGATCACTCTGCACATCACTATACACAACATTTAAAATGTCACTCTACACATCACTCTACACAACATTGAAAACATCACTCTGCACATCACTCTACACAGCATTGAAAATATCACTCTACACATCACTCTGCACAACATTGAAAACATCACTCTACATATCACTCTGCACAACATTGAAAACATCATTTTACATACCACATCACTCTACACATCACTCTACACAACATTTTAAACATCACTCTGTACATCAACCTGCACAACATTGAAAACAACACTCTACACAACATTGAAAACATCACTCTACACATCACTATACACAACATTCAAAATATCACTCTACACATCACTCTGCACAACATTGAAAAAAACATTCTACACATTACTCTACACAACATTGAAAACATCACTCTACACATCACTCGACACAACATTGTAAACATCACTCTACACATAACTCTGCACACCATTGAAAACATCACTCTACACTTCACACTGCACAACATTGAAATCATCACTCTACACAACAATCTACACAACATTGAAAACATCACTCAACACATCACTCTACACAACATTGAAAACATCACTCTACACATCACTCTAAACAACATTGAAAACATCACTCTACACAGCACTCTACACAACATTGAAAACATCACACAACACAACAATCTACACAACATTGAAAACATCATTCTACACATCACTCTACACAACATTGAAAACATCACTCTACACATCAATCTATACAAAATTGAAAATATCACACTACACATCACTCCACACAACATTGAAAACATCACTCTACATATCACTCTGCACAACATTGAAAACATCACTCTACATATCACATCACTCTACACAACGTTGTAATCATCACTCTGCACATAACCCTACACAACATTGAAAACATCACTCTACACATCACTCTGCATAACATTGAAAACATCACTCTGCACAACATTGAAAACATCACTCTACATATCACTCTGCACAACATTGAAAACATCACTCTACATATCACATCACTCTACACATCACTCTACACAACATTGTAAACATCACTCTACACATCACCCTACACAACATTGAAAACATCACTCCATACATCACTCTACACAACTTTGAAAACATCACTCTACACAACATTGAAAAGATCACTCTACACATCACTATAAACAACATTCAAAATATCACTCTACACATAACTCTACACAACATTGAAAACATCACTCTGCACCTCACTCTACACAACATTGGAAACATCACTCTAAACATCACTCTACACATCACTCTGCACAACATTGAAAAGATCACTCTACACAGCACTTTACACAACATTGAAAATATCACTCTACACATCACTCTGCACAACATTGAAAACATCACTCTACATATCACTCTGCACAACATTGAAAACATCACTCTACATATCACATCACTCTACACATCACTCTACACAACATTGTAAACATCACTCTACACATCACCCTACACAACATTGAAAACATCACTCTACACATCACTCTACACAACTTTGAAAACATCACTCTACACAACATTGAAAAGATCACTCTACACATCACTATAAACAACATTCAAAATATCACTCTACACATCACTCGACACAACATTGTAAACATCACTCTATACATCACTCTGCACAACATTGGAAACATCACTCTAAACATCACTCTACACATCACTCTGCACAACATTGAAAACATCACTCTACACATCACTCGACACAACATTGTAAACATCACTCTACATCATCACTCTGCACAACATTGAAAACATCACTCGAAACATCACTCTGCACAACATTGAATACATCACTCTACATATCACATCACTCTACACAACATTGTAAACATCACTCTGCACATAACCCTACACAACATTGAAAACATCATTCTACACATCACTCTGCATAACATTGAAAACATCACTCTACACAACATTGAAAAGATCACTCTACACATCACTTTACACAACATTGAAAATATCACTCTACACATCACTCTGCACAACATTGAAAACATCACTCTACATATCACTCTGCACAACATTGAAAACATCACTCTACATATCACTCTGCACAACATTGAAAACATCACTCTACATATCACATCACTCTACACATCACTCTACACAACATTGTAAACATCACTCTACACATCACCCTACACAACATTGAAAACATCACTCTACACATCACTCTACACAACTTTGAAAACATCACTCTACACAACATTGAAAAGATCACTCTACACATCACTATAAACAACATTCAAAATATCACTCTACACATCACTCGACACAACATTGTAAACATCACTCTATACATCACTCTGCACAACATTGGAAACATCACTCTAAACATCACTCTACACATCACTCTGCACAACATTGAAAACATCACTCTACACATCACTCGACACAACATTGTAAACATCACTCTACATCATCACTCTGCACAACATTGAAAACATCACTCGAAACATCACTCTGCACAACATTGAATACATCACTCTACATATCACATCACTCTACACAACATTGTAAACATCACTCTGCACATAACCCTACACAACATTGAAAACATCATTCTACACATCACTCTGCATAACATTGAAAACATCACTCTACACAACATTGAAAAGATCACTCTACACATCACTTTACACAACATTGAAAATATCACTCTACACATCACTCTGCACAACATTGAAAACATCACTCTACATATCACTCTGCACAACATTGAAAACATCACTCTACATATCACATCACTCTACACATCACTCTACACAACATTGTAAACATCACTCTACACATCACCCTACACAACATTGAAAACATCACTCGAAACATCACTCTGCACAACATCGAAAACATTACTCTACATATCACATCACTCTACACAACATTGTAAACATCACTCTACACATCACTCTGCATAACATTGAAAACATCACTCTACACAACATTGAAAAGATCACTCTACACATCACTTTACACAACATTGAAAATATCACTCTGCACATCACTCTGCACAATATTGAAAACATCACTCTACACATCACTCTACATAACATTGAAAACATCACTCTACACAACATTGAAAAGATCACTCTACACATCACTATACACAACATTCAAAATATCACTCAACACATCACTCTACACAACATTGAAAACATCACTCTGCACATCACTCTACACAGCATTGAAAATATCACTCTACACATCACTCTGCACAACATTGAAAACATCACTCAACATATCACTCTGCACAACATTGAAAACATCATTCTACATATCACATCACTCTACACATCACTCTACACAACATTTTAAACATCACTCTGCACATCAACCTACACAACATTGAAAACAACACTCTACACAACATTGAAAACATCACTCTACATATCACTGTACACAACATTCAAAATATCACTCTACACATCACTCTACACAACATTGAAAACATCAATCTACACATCACTCTACACAACATTGAAAACATCACTCTACACATCACTCGACACAACATTGTAAACATCACTCTACACATCACTCTGCACACCATTGAAAACATCACTCTACTCTTCACACTGCACAACATTGAAATCATCACTCTACACAACAATCTACACAACATTGAAAACATCACTCAACACATCACTCCAAACAACATTGAAAACATCACTCTACACAGCACTCGAAACAACATTGAAAACATCACTCTACACAACAATCTACACAACAATGAAAACATCATTCTACACATCACTCTACACAACATTGAAAACATCACTCTACACATCAATCTATACAAAATTGAAAATTTCACTCTACACATCACTCCACACAACATTGAAAACATCACTCTACATATCACTCTGCACAACATTGAAAACATCACTCTACACATTACTCGACACAACATTGAAAACATCACTCTACATATCACTCTGCACAACATTGAAAACATCACTCTACATATCACATCACTCTACACAACGTTGTAATCATCACTCTGCACGTAATCCTACACAACATTGAAAACATCACTCTACACATCACTCTGCATAACATTGAAAGCATCACTCTACACAACATTGTAGACATCACTCTACACATCACTCTACACACCATTGAAAACATCACTCTACACATCACTCTACACAACACTGCAAACATCATTCTACACATCACTCTACACAACATTGTAAACATCACTCTACACATGAGTCTACACAACATAGAAAAAATCACTATATACATCATTCTGCACAACATTGAAAACATCACTCTACACATCACTGTACAGAACATTGAAAACATCACTCTATACATCACTCTACACAGCATTGTAAACATCACTCTACACATCACTCTGCACAACATTGAGAACATCACTCTATACATCACTCTACACAATATTGTAAATATCACTCTACACATGACTCTACACAACATTGAAAAAATCACTCTGTACCCAACTCTGCACAACATTGAATACATCACTCTATACATCACTCTACAGAACATTGAAAATATCACTCTACACATCACTCTCCACAACATTGAAATATCACGCTACACATCATTCAGCACAACATTGAAAACATCACTCGACACATCACTCTGCACAACATTGAAAACGTCACTCTACACATCACTCTACACAACATTGAAATTATCAATCTACGCAGCACTCTACACAACATTGAAAACACCACTCAACACATCACTCTGCACAACATTGAAAACATCACTCTTTACATCACTCTGCACAGCATTGAAACATCACTCTACACATCACCATGCAAAACATTGAAAACATCACTCTACACATCACTCTGCACAACATTTAAAACATCACTCTACACATCACTCTACACAACATTGAAAACATCACTCTACACAGCACTCGACACAACATTGAAAACATCACTCTACACAACAATCGACACAACATTGAAAACATCACTCTACACATCAATCTATACAATATTGAAAACATCACTTGACACATCACTCCACACAACATTGAAAACATCACTCTACATATCACTCTGCACAACATTGAAAACATCACTCTACACATCACTCTGCACAACATTGAAAACATCACTCGACATATCACTCTGCACAACATTGAATACATCACTCTACACATCAATCTATACAACATAGAAAACATCACTCTGCACCTCACTCTGCACAGCATTGAAAACATCACTCTACACATCACTCCACATAACATTGAAAACATCACTCTACACATCACTCTGCACAACATTGAAAACATCACTCTACATATCACTCTGCACAACATTGAAAACATCATTCTACATATCACATCACTCTACACATCACTCTACACACCATTTTAAACATCACTCTGCATATCAACCTACACAACATTGAAAACAACACTCTACACAACATTGAAAACATCACTCTACACATCACTGTACACAACATTCAAAATATCACTCTACACATCACTCTACACAACATTGAAAACATCAATCTACACATCACTCTACACAACATTGAAAACATCACTCTACACATCACTCGACACAACATTGTAAACATCACTCTACACATCACTCTGCACACCATTGAAAACATCAATCTACTCGTCACACTGGAAACATTGAAATCATCACTCTACACAACAATCTACACAACATTGAAAACATCACTCAACACATCACTCTACACAACATTGAAAATATCACTCTACACATCTCTCCAAACAACATTGAAAACATCACTCTACACAGCAATCTACACAACATTGAAAACATCACTCTACACAACAATCTACACAACATTGAAAACATCATTCTACACATCACTCTACACAACATTGAAAACATCACTCTACACATTACTCTACACAACATTGAAAACATCACTCTACATATCACTCTGCACAACATTGAACACATCACTCTACATATCACATCACTCTACACAACGTTGTAATCATCACTCTGCACATAATCCTACACAACATTGAAAACATCACTCTACACATCACTCTGCATAACATTGAAAGCATCACTCTACATATCACTCTGCACAACATTGAAAACATCATTCTACATATCACATCACTCTACACATCACTCTACACAACATTTTAAACATCACTCTGCACATCAACCTACACAACATTGAAAACAACACTCTACACAACATTGAAAACATCACTCTACACATCACTGTACACAACATTCAAAATATCACTCTACACATCACTCGACACAACATTGTAAACATCACTCTACACATCACTCTGCACACCATTGAAAACATTACTCTACTCGTCACACTGGACAACATTGAAATCATCACTCTACACAACAATCTACACAACATTGAAAACATCACTCAACACATCACTCTACACAACATTGAAAACATCACTCTACACATCACTCCAAACAACATTGAAAACATCACTCTACACAGCAGTCTACACAACATTGAAAACATCACTCTACACAACAATCTACACAACATTGAAAACATCATTCTACATATCACTCAACACAACATTGAAAACATCACTCTACATATCACTCTGCACAACATTGAACACATAACTCTACATATCACATCACTCTACACAACGTTGTAATCATCACTCTGCACATAATCCTACACAACATTGAAAACATCACTCTACACATCACTCTGCATTACATTGAAAGCATCACTCTACACAACATTGTAGACATCACTCTACACATCACTCTACACAACACTGAAAACATCACTCTACACATCACTCTACACAACATTGTAAATATCACTCTACACATGAGTCTACACAACATTGAAAAAAACACTACATACATCATTCTGCACAACATTGAAAACATCACTCTACACATCACTCTACACAACATTGAAAACATCACTCTACACATCAATCTATACAATATTGAAAATATCACTCTACACATCACTCCACACAATATTGAAAACATCACTCTACATATCACTCTGCACAACATTATAAACATCACTCTGCACATCACTCTACACAACATTGAAAACATCACTCTACACATCATTGGACACAACATTGAAAACATTACTCTACACATCACTCTACAGAACATTGAAAACATCACTCTACACATCACTCTACACAACATTGAAAACATCACTCTGCACATCACTCTACACAATATTGAAAACATCACTCTACACAGCACTCAACACAACATTGAAAACATCACTCTACACAACAATCTACACAACATTGAAAACATCACTCTACACATCAATCTATACAATATTGAAAACATCACTCGACACACCACTTCACACAACATTGAAAACATCACTCTACATATCACTCTGCACAACATTGAAAACATCACTCTACACATCACTCTATACAACATAGAAAACATCACTCTGCACCTCACGCTGCACATCATTGAAAACATCACTCTACACATCACTCTACACAACATTGAAAACATCACTCTACACATTACTCTACACAACTTTGAACACATCACTCTACACTTCACTCTACACAACATTGAAAACATCACTCAACACATCACTCTACACAACATTGAAAACATCACTCTGCACATCACTCTACTCAACATTGAAAACATCACTCTACACAGCACTCTACACAACATTGAAAACATCACTCTACACAACAATCTACACAACATTGAAAACATCACTCTACACTTCACTCTACACAACATTGAAAACATCACTCTACACATCAATCTATACAATATTGAATACATCACTCTACACATCACTCCACACAACATTGAAAACATCACTTTACATATCACTCTGCACAACATTGAAAACATCACTCTACACATCACTCTACACAACATTGAAAACATCACTCTACATATCACTCTGCACGACATTGAAAACATCACTATACATATCACATCACTCTACACATCACTCTACACAACTTTGAAAACATCACATTACACTTCACTCTACACAGCATTGAAAACATCACTCAACACATCACTCTACACCACATTGAAAACATCACTCTGCACATCACTCTTCACAACATTGAAAACATCACTCTACACAGCACTCTACACAACATTGAAAACATCACTCTACAGAACAATCTACACAACATTGAAAACATCACTCTACACATCACTCTACACAGCATTGAAAATATCACTCTACACATCAATCTATACAATATTGAATACATCACTCTACACATCACTCCACACAACATTGAAAACATCACTCTACATATCATTCTGCACAACATTGAATACATCAATCTACACATCACTCTGCACAACATTGAAAACATCACTCTATACATCACTCTAAAGAACATTGAAAACAACACTCTATACATCACTCGACACAACATTGAAAAAATCACTCTACACATCACGCTACACAACATTGTAGACATCACTCTACACATCACCCTACACACCATTGAAAACATCACTCTACACATCACTCTACACAACACTGAAAACATCACTCAACACTTCACTCTCAACAACATTGAAAACATCAATCTACACATCACTCTACAGAACATTGAAAACATCACTCTACACATCACTCGACACAACATTGTAAACATCACTCTGTACATGACTCTACACAACATTGAAAAAATCACTCTACACATCACTCTACACATTATTGAAAACATCACTCTACACATCACTCTGCAGAACTTTGAATACATCACTCTACACATCACTCTGCACAACATTGAAAACATCACTCTACACATCACTTTACGCAACATTGAAAACATCTCTCAACACATCACTCTGCACAACATTGAAAACATCACTCTACACATCACTCTGCACAACATTTAAAACATCACTCTACACATCACTCTACACAACATTGAAAACATCACTCTACACAGCACTCGACACAACATTGAAAACATCACTCCATACAACAATCTACACAACATTGAAAACATCACTCTACACATCAATCTATGCAATATTGAAAACATCACTCGACACATCACTCCACACAACATTGAAAACATCACTCTACACATCACTCTATACAACATAGAAAACATCACTGTACACATCATTCTACACAACATTGAAAACATCACTCTGCACATCAATCTATACAATATTGAATACATCACTCTACACAGCACTCCACACAACATTGAAAACATCACTCTACATATCACTCTGCACAACATTGAAAACATCACTCTACACATCACTCTACACAAAATTGAATACATCACTTTACATATCACTCTGCACAACATTGAAAACAACACTATACATATCACATCACTCTACACATCACTCTACACAACATTGAAAACATCACTCTACACATCACTCTAAACAACATAGAAAACAACACTCTATACATCACTCGACACAACATTGAAAGAATCACTCTACACATCACTCTACACAACATTGTAGACATCACTCCACACATCACTCTACACACCATTGAAAACATCACTCTACACATCACTCTACACAACACTGAAAACATCACTCAACACTTCTCTCTAAACAACAATGAAAACATCAATCTACACATCACTCTACAGAACATTGAAAACATCAATCTACACAGGACTCGACACAACATTGTAAACATCACTCTACACATCACTCTGCACACCATTGAAAACATCACTCTACACTTCACTCCACACAACATTGAAAACATCACTCTACACAACAATCTACACAACATTGAAAATATCAATCTACACATCACTCTGCAGAATATTGAAAACATCACTCTACACATCACTCTACACAACATTGAAAACATCACTCTATACATCACTCGACACAACATTGAAAACATCACTCTACACATCACTCTACACAACATTGTCAACATCACTGTACACATGAGTCTACACAACATTGAAAAAATCACTCTGTACATCATTCTGCACAACATTGAAAACATCACTCTACACATCACTCTACAGAACATTGAAAACATCACTCTACACATCACTCTCCACAACATTGAAATATCACGCTTCACATCACTCTGCACAACATTGAAAACATCACTCTACACATCACTCGACACAACATTGTAAACATCAGTCTACACATCACTCTGCACACCATTGAAAACATCACTCTACACTTCACTCTACACAACATTGAAAACATCACTCTACACAATAATCTACACAACATTGAAAATATCAATCTACACATCACTCTGCAGAATATTGAAAACATCACTCTACACATCACTCTACACAACATTGACAACATCACTCTATACATCACTCTACACAACATTGTAAACATCACTCTACACATGACTCTACACAACATTGAAAATATCACTCTGTACCCCACTCTGCACAATATTGAATACATCAGGCTACACATTACTCTACACAACATTGAAATCATCACTCTACAGATCACTCTGCACAACATTGAAAACATCACTCTACACATCACTCTACACAACATTGAAAACATCACTCTACACATCACTCGACACAACATTGAAAAAAACACTGTACACAGCACTCAACACAACATTGAAAACATCACTCTACACAACAATCTACACAACATTGAAAACATCACTCTACACATCAATCTATACAATATTGAAAACATCACTCGACACACCACTTCACACAACATTGAAAACATCACTCTACATATCGCTCTGCACAACATTGAAAACATCACTCTACACATCACTCTATACAACATAGAAAACATCACTCTGCACCTCACTCTGCGCATCATTGAAAACATCACTCTACACATCACTCTACACAACATTGAAAAGATCACTCTACACATCACTCTACACAACTTTGAAAACATCACTCTACACTTCACTCTACACAACATTGAAAACATCACTCAACACATCACTCTACACAACATTGAAAACATCACTCTGCACATCACTCTACTCAACATTGAAAACATCACTCTACACAGCACTCTACACAACATTGAAAACATCACTCTACACAACAATCTACACAACATTGAAAACATCACTCTACACATAACTCTACACAACATTTAAAACATCACTCTACACATCAATCTATACAATATTGAATACATCACTCTACACATCACTCCACACAACATTGAAAACATCACTTTACATATCGCTCTGCACAACATTGAAAACATTACTCTACACATCACTCTACACAACATTGAAAACATCACTCTACATATCACTCTGCACGACATTGAAAACATCACTATACATATCACATCACTCTACACATCACTCTACACAACTTTGAAAACATTACACTACACTTCACTCTACACAACATTGAAAACATCACTCAGCACATCACTCTACACCACATTGAAAACGTCACTCTGCACATCACTCTTCACAACATTGAAAACATCACTCTACAAAGCACTCTACACAACATTGAAATCATCACTCTACAGAACAATCTACACAACATTGAAAACATCACTCTACACATCACTCTACACAGCATTGAAAACATCACTCTACACATCAATCTATACAATATTGAATACATCACTCTACACATCACTCCACACAACATTGAAAACATCACTCTACATATCATTCTGCACAACATTGAATACATCACTCTGCATATCACTCTGCACAACATTGAAAACATCACTATACATATCACATCACTCTACACATCACTCTGCACAACATTGAAAACATCACTCTATACATCACTCTAAAGAACATTGAAAACAACACTCTATACATCACTCGACACAACATTGAAAAAATCACTCTACACATCACTCTACACAACATTGTAGACATCACTCTACACATCACCCTACACACCATTGAAAACATCACTCTACACATCACTCTACACAACACTGAAAACATCACTCAACAGTTCACTCTAAACAACATTGAAAACATCAATCTACACATCACTCTACAGAACATTGAAAACATCACTCTACACATCACTCGACACAACATTGTAAACATCACTCTACACATCACTCTGCACAACATTGAAAACATCACTCTACACATCACTCTACACAGTATTGAAAACATCACTCTACACATCACTCTGCACAACATTGAATACATCACTCTACACATCACTCTGCACAACATTGAAAACATCACACTACACATCACTCGACACAACATTAAAAAAAAACTCTACACAGCACTCTACACAACATTGAAAACATTACTCCACACATCACTCTACACAACCTTGAAAACATCACTCTATACATCACTCTACACAACATTGTAAACATCACTCTACACATGACTCTACACTTCATTGAAAAAATCACTCTGTACCCCACACTGCACAACATTGAATACATCACTCTATACATCACTCTACAGAACATTGAAAACATCACTCTACACTTCACTTTACACAACATTGAAAACATCACTCAACACATCACTATACAGAACATTCAATATATCATTCTACACATCACTCGGCACAACATTGAATACAACACTCTACACATCACTCTACCCAACATTGAAAACATCACTCTACACATCACTCGACACAACATTGTAAACATCACTCTACACATCACTCTGCACAACATTGAAAACATCAATCTACACATCACTCGACACATAATTGAAAACATCACTTTACACATCACTCGACACAACATTGAAAGCATCAGTCTACACAGCACTCTACACAACATTGAAAACATCACTCAACACATCAGTCTACACAACATTGAAAACATCACTCTACATATCACTCTGCACAACATTGAAAACATCACTCTGCACATCACTCGACACAATATTGAAAACATCACTCTACACAGCACTCTACACAACATTGAAAACATCACTCTACACAACAATCTACACAGCATTGAAAACATCACTCTACACATCACTCTACACAACATTGAAAACATCACTCTACACATCAATCTATACAATATTGAAAACATCACTCTACACATCACTCCACACAACATTGAAAACATCACTCTACATATCACTCTGCACAACATTGAAAACATCACTCTACACGTCACTCTACACAACATTGAAAACATCACTCTACATATCACTCTGCACAACATTGAAAACATCACTATACATATCACATCACTCTACACATCACTCTACACAGCATTGAAAACATCACTCTACACATGACCCTACACAACATTGACAACATCACTCTACATATCACTCTGCACAACATTGAAAACATCACTCTACATATCACATCACTCTACACATCACTCTACACAACATTGTAAACATCACTCTGCACATCACCCTACACAACATTGAAAACATCACTCTCCACAACATTGAAAAGATCACTCTACACATCACTTTACACAACATTGAAAATTTCACTCTACACATCACTCTGCACAACATTGAAAACATCACTCTACATTTCACTCTGCACAACATTGAAAACATCACTCTACATATCACATCACTCTACACATCACTCTACACAACATTGTAAACATCACTCTACATTCACCCGACACAACATTGAAAACATCACACTACACATCACTCTACACAACATTGAAAACATCACTCTACACATCACTCTGCACAACATTGAAAACATCACTCTACATTTCACTCTGCACAACATTGAAAACATCAATCTACATATGACATCACTCTGCACATCACTCTACACAACATTGTAAACATCACTCTACACATCACCCGACACAACATTGAAAAGATCACACTACACATCACTCGGCACAACATTGAAAACATCACTCTACACATCACTCTACCCAACATTGAAAACATCACTCTACACATCACTCGACACAACATTGTAAACATCACTCTACACATCACTCTGCACAACATTGAAAACATCACTCTTAACATCACTCTACACATCACTCTGCACAACATTGAAAACATCAATCTACACATCACTCGACACATAATTGAAAACATCACTCTACACATCACTCGACACAACATTGAAAGCATCATTCTACACAGCACTCTGCACAACATTGAAAACATCACTCAACACATCACTCTACACAACTTTGAAAACATCACTCAAAACATCACTCTCATCATCATTGAAAACATCTATCTACATATCACTCTGCACAATATTGAAAACATCACTCTACACATCATTGAAAAGATCACTCTATAATCACTTTACACCGTTGAAAATACCACTCTACACATCACTCTGCACAACATTGAAAACATCACACTACATATCAGTCTGCACAACATTGAAAACATCACTCTACATATCACATCACTCTACACATCACTCTACACAACATTGTAAACATCACTCTACACATCACCCGACACAACATTGAAAACATCACTCTACACATCACTCTACACAACATTGAAAACATCACTCTACACAACATTGATAAGATCACTCTAAACATCACTATACACAACATTCAAAATAGCACTCTACACATCACTCTACACAACATAGAAAACATCACTCTAAACATCACTCTACACAACATTGAAAACATCACTCTACACATCACTCTCCCCAACATTGAAAACATCACTCTACACATCACTCGACACAACATTGTAAACATCACTCTACACATCACTCTGCACAACATTGAAAACTTGACTCTAAACATCACTCTACTCATCACTCTGCACAACATTGAAAACATCAATCTACACATCACTCGACACATAATTGAAAACTTCACTCTACACATCACTCTACACAACATTGAAAGCATCAGTCTGCACAGCACTCTACACAGCATTGAAAACATCACTCAACACATAAGTCTACACAACATTGAAAACATCACTCAAAACATCACTCTCATCAACATTGAAAACATCAATCTAAATATCACTCTGCACAAAATTGAAAACATCACTCTACACATCATTGAAAAGATCACTCTATAATCACTTTACACAACATTGAAAATATCACTCTACACATCACTCTGCACAACATTGAAAACATCACTCTAAACATCACTGTACACAACATTGAAAACATCACTCTACACATCACTCTACACAACATTGAAAACATCACTCTATACATCACTCTACACAACATTATAAACATCACTCTACACATCACCCGACACAACATTGAAAACATCACTCTATACATCACCCGACACAACATTGAAAACATCACTCTACACATCACTCTACACAACATTGAAAACATCACTCTACACAACATTGAAAAGATCACTCTACACATCACTATACACAACATTCAAAATATCACTCTACACATCGCTCTACACAACATAGAAAACATCACTCTAAACATCACTCTACACAACATTGAAAACATCACTCTGCACATCACTCGACACAACATTGTAAACATCACTCTACACATCACTCTACACAACATTTAAAACATCACTCTAAACATCACTCTACACATCACTCTGCACAACATTGAAAACATCACTCTACACATCATTCGACACAAAATTGAAAAGATCACTCTACACTGCACTCAACACAACATTGAAAACATCACGCAACACATCACTCTACACAACGTTGAAAACATCACTCAAAACATCACTCTCATCAACATTGAAAACATCACTCTACATATCACTCTGCACAACATTGAAAATATCACTCTACACATAACTCTACACAACATTGAAAACATCACTCAAAACATCATTCTCATCAACATTGAAAACATCATTCTACATATCACTCTGCACAACATTGAAAACATCACTCTACACATCACTCTACACAACATTGAAAACATCACTCTACACAGCACTCGACACAACATTGAAAACATCACTCCATACAACAATCTACACAACATTGAAAACATCACTCTACACATCAATCTATGCAATATTGAAAACATCACTCGACACATCACTCCACACAACATTGAAAACATCACTCTACACATCACTCTATACAACATAGAAAACATCACTGTACACATCATTCTACACAACATTGAAAACATCACTCTGCACATCAATCTATACAATATTGAATACATCACTCTACACAGCACTCCACACAACATTGAAAACATCACTCTACATATCACTCTGCACAACATTGAAAACATCACTCTACACATCACTCTACACAAAATTGAATACATCACTTTACATATCACTCTGCACAACATTGAAAACAACACTATACATATCACATCACTCTACACATCACTCTACACAACATTGAAAACATCACTCTACACATCACTCTAAACAACATAGAAAACAACACTCTATACATCACTCGACACAACATTGAAAGAATCACTCTACACATCACTCTACACAACATTGTAGACATCACTCCACACATCACTCTACACACCATTGAAAACATCACTCTACACATCACTCTACACAAAACTGAAAACATCACTCAACACTTCTCTCTGAACAACAATGAAAACATCAATCTACACATCACTCTACAGAACATTGAAAACATCACTCTACACAGGACTCGACACAACATTGTAAACATCACTCTACACATCACTCTGCACACCATTGAAAACATCACTCTACACTTCACTCCACACAACATTGAAAACATCACTCTACACAACAATCTACACAACATTGAAAATATCAATCGACACATCACTCTGCAGAATATTGAAAACATCACTCTACACATCACTCTACACAACATTGAAAACATCACTCTATACATCACTCGACACAACATTGAAAACATCACTCTACACATCACTCTACACAACATTGTAAACATCACTCTACACATGAGTCTACACAACATTGAAAAAATCACTCTGTACATCATTCTGCACAACATTGAAAACATCACTCTACACATCACTCTACAGAACATTGAAAACATCACTCTACACATCACTCTCCACAACATTGAAATATCACGCTTCACATCACTCTGCACAACATTGAAAACATCACTCTACACATCACTCGACACAACATTGTAAACATCAGTCTACACATCACTCTGCACACCATTGAAAACATCACTCTACACTTCACTCTACACAACATTGAAAACATCACTCTACACAATAATCTACACAACATTGAAAATATCAATCTCCACATCACTCTGCAGAATATTGAAAACATCACTCTACACATCACTCTACACAACATTGACAACATCACTCTATACATCACTCTACACAACATTGTAAACATCACTCTACACATGACTCTACACAACATTGAAAATATCACTCTGTACCCCACTCTGCACAATATTGAATACATCAGGCTACACATTACTCTACACAACATTGAAATCATCACTCTACAGATCACTCTGCACAACATTGAAAACATCACTCTACACATCACTCTACACAACATTGAAAACATCACTCTACACATCACTCGACACAACATTGAAAAAAACACTGTACACAGCACTCAACACAACATTGAAAACATCACTCTACACAACAATCTACACAACATTGAAAACATCACTCTACACATCAATCTATACAATATTGAAAACATCACTCGACACACCACTTCACACAACATTGAAAACATCACTCTACATATCGCTCTGCACAACATTGAAAACATCACTCTACACATCACTCTATACAACATAGAAAACATCACTCTGCACCTCACTCTGCACATCATTGAAAACATCACTCTACACATCACTCTACACAACATTGAAAACATCACTCTACACATCACTCTACACAACTTTGAAAACATCACTCTACACTTCACTCTACACAACATTGAAAACATCACTCAACACATCACTCTACACAACATTGAAAACATCACTCTGCACATCACTCTACTCAACATTGAAAACATCACTCTACACAGCACTCTACACAACATTAAAAACATCACTCTACACAACAATCTACACAACATTGAAAACATCACTCTACACATCACTCTACACAACATTTAAAACATCACTCTACACATCAATCTATACAATATTGAATACATCACTCTACACATCACTCCACACAACATTGAAAACATCACTTTACATATCGCTCTGCACAACATTGAAAACATTACTCTACACATCACTCTACACAACATTGAAAACATCACTCTACATTTCACTCTGCACGACATTGAAAACATCACTATACATATCACATCACTCTACACATCACTCTACACAACTTTGAAAACATTACACTACACTTCACTCTACACAACATTGAAAACATCACTCAGCACATCACTCTACACCACATTGAAAACGTCACTCTGCACATCACTCTTCACAACATTGAAAACATCACTCTACAAAGCACTCTACACAACATTGAAATCATCACTCTACAGAACAATCTACACAACATTGAAAACATCACTCTACACATCACTCTACACAGCATTGAAAACATCACTCTACACATCAATCTATACAATATTGAATAAATCACTCTACACATCACTCCACACAACATTGAAAACATCACTCTACATATCATTCTGCACAACATTGAATACATCACTCTGCATATCACTCTGCACAACATTGAAAACATCACTATACATATCACATCACTCTACACATCACTCTGCACAACATTGAAAACATCACTCTATACATCACTCTAAAGAACATTGAAAACAACACTCTATACATCACTCGACACAACATTGAAAAAATCACTCTACACATCACTCTACACAACATTGTAGACATCACTCTACACATCACCCTACACACCATTGAAAACATCACTCTACACATCACTCTACACAACACTGAAAACATCACTCAACAGTTCACTCTAAACAACATTGAAAACATCAATCTACACATCACTCTACAGAACATTGAAAACATCACTCTACACATCACTCGACACAACATTGTAAACATCACTCTACACATCACTCTGCACAACATTGAAAACATCACTCTACACATCACTCTACACAGTATTGAAAACATCACTCTACACATCACTCTGCACAACATTGAATACATCACTCTACACATCACTCTGCACAACATTGAAAACATCACACTACACATCACTCGACACAACATTGAAAAAAAACTCTACACAGCACTCTACACAACATTGAAAACATTACTCCACACATCACTCTACACAACATTGAAAACATCACTCTACACAGCACTCTACACAACATTGAAAACATCACTCAACACATCACTCTACACAACATTGAAAACAACACTCTGCACGTCACTCTACACAATATTGAAAACATCACTCTGCACAGCACTCTACATAACATTGAAAACATCACTCTACACAACAATCTACACAACATTGAAAACATCACTCTACACAGCACTCTACACAACATTGAAAACATCACTCTACATTTCACTTTACACAACATTGAAAACATCACTCAACACATCACTCTACACAACATTGAAAACATCACTCTGCACATCACTCTACACAATATTGAAAACATCACTCTACACAGCACTCTACACAACATTGAAATCATCACACTTCACATCACTCTGCAGAACATTGAAAACATCACTCTACACATCACTCTACACAACATTGAAAACATCACTCTACACATCACTCGACACAACATTGAAAACATCACTATGCACATCATTCTGCACAACATTGAAAACATCACTCTGCACATCACTCTGCACAACATTGAAAACATCACTCTACACATCACTCTACACAACATTGAAGACATCATTCTATACACCACTCTGCACAACATTGAAAACATCACTCAACACTTCACTCTAAACAACATTGAAAACATAAATCTACACATCACTCTACAGAACATTGAAAACATCACTCTAAACATCACTCGACACAACATTGTAAACATCACTCTACACATCACTCTGCACACCATTGAAAACATCACTCTACACTTCACTCTACACAACATTGAAAACATCACTCTACACAACAATCTACACAACATTGAAAACATCAATCTACACATCACTCTGCACACCATTGAAAACATCACTCTACACTTCACTCTACACAACATTGAAAACATCACTCTACACATCACTCTCCACAACATTGAAATATAACGCTACACATCACTCTGCACAACATTGAAAACATCACTCTACACATCACTCTACACAATATTGAAAACATCACTCTACACATCACTCTGCACAACATTGAAAACATCACTCTACATATCACTCTGCACAACATTGAAAACATCACTCTACACAGTACTCTACACAACATTGAAAACATGAACTCTCCACTTCACTTTACACAACATTGAAAACATCACTCAACACATCACTCTACACAACATTGAAAACATCACTCTGCACATCACTCTACACAATATTGAAAACATCACTCTACACAGCACTCTACACAACATTGAAAACATCACTCAACACATCACTCTACACAACATTGAAAACATCACTCTGCACAGCACTCTACACAACATTGAAAACATCACTCTACACTTCACTTTACACAACATTGAAAACATCACTCAACACATCACTCTACACAACATTGAAAACATCACTCTGCACATCACTCTACACAATATTGAAAACATCACTCTACACAGCACTCTACACAACATTGAAAACATCACTCTACACATCACTCTACACAATATTGAAAACATCACTCTACACAGCACTCTACACAACATTGAAAACATCACTCTACACATCACTCTGCACAACATTGAAAACATCACTCTACACATCACTCTACACAATATTGAAAACATCAATCTACACATCACTCTACACAATATTGAAAACATCACTCTACACAGTACTCTACACAACATTGAAAACATCACTCCACACAGCACTCTACACAACATTGAAAACATCACTCTACACAACAATCTACACAATATTGAAAACATCACTCTACACATCACTCTACACAACATTGAAAACATCACTCTACACAACAATCTACACAACATTGAAAACATCACTCTACGCATCACTCTACACAATATTGAAAACATCACTCTACACAGCACTCTACACAACATTGAAAACATCACTCTACACTTCACTTTACACAACATTGAAAACATCACTCAACACATCACTCTACACAACATTGAAAAACTCACTCTGCACATCACTCTACACAATATTGAAAACATCACTCTACACATCACTCTATACGACATTGAAAACATCACTCTACACATCACTCTACACAATATTGAAAACATCACTCTACACAGCACTCTACACAACATTGAAAACATCACTCTACACTTCACTTTACACAACATTGAAAACATCACTCTACACATCACTCTACACAATATTGAAAACATCACTCTATACATCACTATACACAACATTTAAAACATCACTCTACACATCACTCTACACAACATTGAAAACATCACTCTATACATCACTCTACACAACATTGTAAACATCACTCTACACATGACTCTACACAACATTGAAAAAATCACTCTGTACCCCACTCTGCACAACATTGAATACATCACTCTATAGATCACTCGATAGAACATTGAAAACATCACTCTACACATCACTCTCCACAACATTTATATATCACGCTACACATCACTCTACACAACATTGAACTCATCACACTACACATCACTCTGCAGAACATTGAAAACATCACTCTACACATCACTCTACACTACATTGAAAACATCACTCTGCACATCACTCGACACAACATTGAAAACATCACTATGCACATCACTCTGCACAACATTGAAAACATCACTCTGCATATCACTCTGCACAACATTGAAAACATCACTCTACACATCACTCTACACAACATTGAAGACATCATTCTATACACCACTCTGCACAACATTGAAAGCATCACTCTACACATCACTCTGCACACCATTGAAAACATCACTCTACACTTCACTCTACACAACATTGAAAACATCACTCTGCACAACAATATACAGAACATTGAAAACATCAATCTACACATCAATCTGCAGAATATTGAAAACATCACTCTACACATCACTCTACACAACATTGAAAACATCACTCTATATATCACTCGACACAACATTAAAAACATCACTCTACACATCACTCTACACAATATTGTAAACATCACTCTACACATGAGTCTACACAACAACGAAAAAGTCACTCTGTACTTCATTCTGCACAACATTGAAAACATCACTCTACACATCACTCTACAGAACATTGAAAACATCACTCTACACATCACTCTCCACAACATTGAAATATCACGCTACACATCACTCTGCACAACATTGAAAACATCACTCTACACATCACTCTACACAATATTGAAAACATCACTCTACACATAACTCTACACAATATTGAAAACATCACTCTACACATCACTCTGCACAACATTGAAAACATCACTCTACATATCACTCAGCACAACATTGAAAACATCACTCAACACAGCACTCTA
Source organism: Pristiophorus japonicus (assembly GCF_044704955.1). Classification (NCBI taxonomy): domain Eukaryota; kingdom Metazoa; phylum Chordata; class Chondrichthyes; family Pristiophoridae; genus Pristiophorus; species Pristiophorus japonicus. The sequence continues at coordinate 13,957,287 of NC_092005.1, forward strand.
CACAACATTGAAAACATCACTCTCCACTTCACTTTACACAACATTGAAAACATCACTCAACACATCACTTTACACAACATTGAAAACATCACTCTGCACATCACTCTACACAATATTGAAAACATCACTCTACACAGCACTCTACACAACATTGAAAACATCACTCAACACATCACTCTACACAACATTGAAAACATCACTCTGCACATCACTCTACACAATATTGAAAACATCACTCTACACAGCACTCTACACAACATTGAAAACATCACTCTACACAACAATCTACACAATATTGAAAACATCACTCTACACATCACTCTACACAACATTGAAAATATCACTCTATACAACAATCTACACAACATTGAAAACATCACTCTACACAGCACTCTACACAACATTGAAAACATCACTCTACACTTCACTTTACACAACACTGAAAACATCACTCAACACATCACTCTACACAACATTGAAAACATCACTCTGCACATCACTCTACACAATATTGAAAACATCACTCTACACAGTACTCTACAAAACATTGAAATCATCACACTACACATCACTCTGCAGAACATTGAAAACATCACTCTACACATCATTCTACACAACATTGAATACATCACTCTACACATCACTCGACACAACATTGAAAACATCACTATGCACATCACTCTGCACAACATTGAAAACATCACTCTGCACATCACTCTGCACAACATTGAAAACATCACTCTACACATCACTCCACACAACATTGAAGACATCATTCTATACACCACTCTGCACAACATTGAAAGCATCACTCTACACATCACTCTGCACAACATTGAAAACATCACTCTACACATCACTCTACACAACATTGAAAATATCACTCTACATATCACTCTACACAACATTGAAAACATCACTCAACACTTCACTCTAAACAACATTGAAAACATAAATCTACACATCACTCTACAGAACATTGAAAACATCACTCTAAACATCACTCGACACAACATTGTAAACATCACTCTACACATCACTCTGCACACCATTGAAAACATCACTCTACACTTCACTCTACACAACATTGAAAACATCACTCTACACAACAATCTACACAACATTGAAAACATCAATCTACACATCACTCTGCACACCTTTGAAAACATCACTCTACACTTCACTCTACACAACATTGAAAACATCACTCTACACATCACTCTCCACAACATTGAAATATAACGCTATCATCACTCTGCACAACATTGAAAACATCACTCTACACATCACTCTACACAATATTGAAAACATCACTCTACACATCACTCTGCACAACATTGAAAACATCACTCTACATATCACTCTGCACAACATTGAAAACATCACTCTACACAGTACTCTACACAACATTGTAAACATCACTCTCCACTTCACTTTACACAACATTGAAAACATCACTCAACACATCACTCTACACAACATTGAAAACATCACTCTGCACATCACTCTACACAATATTGAAAACATCACTCTACACAGCACTCTACACAATATTGAAAACATCACTCTACACAACAATCTACACAACATTGAAAACATCACTCTACACATCACTCTACGCAACATTGAAAACATCACTCTACACTACAATCTACACAACATTGAAAACATCACTCTACACATCACTCTGCACATTATTGAAAACATCACTCTACACAGCACTCTACACAACATTGAAAACATCACTCTACACATCACTCTACACAACATTGAAAACATCACTCTATACATCACTCTACACACCATTGGAAACATCACTCTACAATTCACTCTACACAACATTGAAAACATCACTCTACACATCACTCTCCACAACATTTAAATATCACGCTACACCTCACTCTACACAACATTGAAATCATCACACTACACATCACTCTGCAGAACATTGAAAACATCACTCTACACATCACTCTACACAACATTGAAAACATCACTCTACACATCACTCGACACAACATTGAAAACATCACTATACACATTACTCTGCACAACATTGAAAACATCACCCTGCACATCACTCTGCACAACATTGAAAACAACACTCCACACATCACTCTACACAACATTGTAAACATCACTCTACACATCACTCTGCACAACATTGAAAACATCACTCTACACGTCACTCTGCACAACATTGAAAACATCACTCTACACATCGCTCTACATAACATTGAAAATATCACTCTCTACATCACTCTACAGAACATTGAAAACATCACTCTACACATCACTCTCCACAACATTGAAATATCACGCTACACATCACTCTACACAACATTGAAATCATCACTCTACATATCACTCTGCACAACATTGAAAACATCACTCTACACATCACTCTACACAACATTGAAAACATCACTCTACACATCACTCGACACAACATTGAAAACATCAATCTACGCAGCACTCTACACAACATTGAAAACATCACTCAACACATCACTCTACACAACATTGAAAACATCACTCTTTACATCACTCTGCACAACATTAAAAACATCACTCTGCACATCACACTGCACAACATTGAAAACATCACTCTACACATCACTCTACACAACATTGAAAACATCACTCTACACATCACTCTGCACAACATTGAAAACATCACTCTACACATCACTCTGCACAACATTGAAAACATCACTCTACACATCACTCTGCACAACATTGAAAACATCACTCTTCACATCACTCTATACAACATAGAAAACATCACTCTGCACCTCACTCTGCACAACATTGAAAACATCACTCGACACATCACTCCACACAACATTGAAAATATCACTCTACACATCACTCAGCACAACATTGAAAACATCACTCTACACATCACTCTGCACAACATTGAAAACATCACTCTACACAGCACTCGACACAACATTGAAAACATCACTCTACACAACAATCTACACAACATTGAAAACATCACTCAACACATCACTCGACACAACATTGAAAACATCACTCTACACAACAATCTACACAACATTGAAAACATCACTCAACACATCACTCGACACAACATTGAAAACATCACTCTACACATCAATCTATACAACATTGAAAACATCACTCTACATATCACTCTGCACAACATTGAAAACATCACTCTACACATGACTCTACACAACATTGAAAACATCACTCTTTGCATCACTCTGCACAACATTGAAAACATCACTCTGCACATCACACTGCACAACATTGAAAACATCATTCTACACATCACTCCACACAACATTGAAAACATCACTCTACACATCACTCTGCACAACATTGAAAACATCACTCTACACATCACTCTGCACAACATTGAAAACATCACTCTACACATCACTCTGCACAACATTGAAAACATCACTCTACACATCACTCTATACAACATAGAAAACATCACTCTGCACCTCACTCTGCACAACATTGAAAACATCACTCTACACACCACTCCACACAACATTGAAAACATCACTCTACACATCACTCTACACAATATTGAAAACATCACTCTACACAGCACTCGACACAACATTGAAAACATCACTCTAAACAACAATCTACACAACATTGAAAACATCACTCTACACATCACTCGACACAACATTGAAAACTTCACTCTACACATCAATCTATACAATATTGAAAACATCACTCGACACACCACTCCACACAACATTGAAAACATCACTCTACATATCACTCTGCACAACATTGAAAACATCACTCTACACATCACTCTACACAACATTGAAAACATCACTCTACATATCACTCTGCACAACATTGAAAACATCACTCTACACAGCACTCTACACAACATTGAAAAGATCACTCGATACATCACTCTACACAGCATTGTAAACATCACTCTAAACATCACTCTGCACAACATTGGGAACATCACTTTGCACATCACTCTACACAACATTGAAAACATCACTCTACACATCACTCGACACAACATTGAAAACATTACTCTACACATCACTCTACAGAACATTGAAAACATCACTCTACACATCACTCTGCACAACATTGTAAACATCACTCTCTACATCACTCTACAGAACATTGAAAACATCACTCTACACATCACTCTCCACTACATTGAAATATCACGCTACACATCACTCTACACAACATTGAAATCATCACTCTACACATCACTCTGCACAACATTGAAAACATCACTCTACACATCACTCTACACAACATTGAAAACATCACTCTACACATCACTCGACACAACATTGAAAACATCAATCTACACAGCACTCTACACAACATTGAAAACATCACTCAACACATCACTCTACACAACATTGAAAACATCACTCTTTACATCACTCTGCACAACATTGAAAACATTACTCTTTACATCACTCCACACAACATTGAAAACATCACTCTACACATCACTCTGCACAACATTGAAAACATCACTCTACACATCACTCTGCACAACTATGAAAACATCACTCTACACATCAATCTATACAACATGGAAAACATCACTCTGCACCTCACTCTGCACAACATTGAAAACATCGCTCTGCACATCACTCTACACAACATTGAAAACATCACTCTACACATCACTCAGCACAACATTGTAAACATCACTCTACACATCACTCTGCACAACATTGTAAAAATCACTCTACACATGACTCTACACAACATTGAAAAAATCACCCTGTACCCAACTCTGCACAACATTGAATACATCACTCTCTACATCACTCTACAGAACATTGAAAACATCACTCTACACATCACTCTCCACAACATTGAAATATCACGCTACACATCACTCTACACAACATTGAAATCATCACTCTACACATCACTCTGCACAACATTGAAAAAATCACTCTACACATCACTCTACACAACATTGAAAACATCACTCTACACATCACTCGACACAACATTGAAAACATCAATCTACTCAGCACTCTACACAACATTGAAAACATCACTCAACACATCACTCTACACAACATTGAAAACATCACTCTTTACATCACTCTGCACAACATTAAAAACATCACTCTGCATATCACACTGCACAACATTGAAAACATCACTCTACACATCACTCTACACAACATTGAAAACATCACTCTACACATCACTCTGCACAACATTGAAAACATCACTCTACACATCACTCTGCACAGCATTGAAAACATCACTCTACACATCACTCTGCACAACATTGAAAACATCACTCTTCACATCACTCTATACAACATAGAAAACATCACTCTGCACCTCACTCTGCACAACATTGAAAACATCACTCGACACATCACTCCACACAACATTGAAAATATCACTCTACACATCACTCAGCACAACATTGAAAACATCACTCTACACATCACTCTGCACAACATTGAAAACATCACTCTACACAGCAGTCGACACAACATTGAAAACATCACTCTACACAACAATCTACACAACATTGAAAACATCACTCAACACATCACTCGACACAACATTGAAAACATCACTCTACACATCAATCTATACAATATTGAAAACATCACTCGACACATCACTCCACACAACATTGAAAACATCACTCTACATATCACTCTGCACAACATTGAAAACATCACTCTACACATCACTCTACACAACATTGAAAACATCACTCTTTGCATCACTCTGCACAACATTGAAAACATCACTCTGCACATCACACTGCACAACATTGAAAAGATCATTCTACACATCACTCCACACAACATTGAAAACATCACTCTACACATCACTCTGCACAACATTGAAAACATCACTCTACACATCACTCTGCACAACATTGAAAACATCACTCTACACATAACTCTGCACAACATTGAAAACATCACTCTACACATCACTCTATACAACATAGAAAACATCACTCTGCACCTCACTCTGCACAACATTGAAAACATCACTCTACACACGACTCCACACAACATTGAAAACATCACTCTACACATCACTCTACACAATATTGAAAACATTACTCTACACAGCATTCGACACAACATTGAAAACATCACTCTACACAACAATCTACACAACATTGAAAACATCTTTCTACACATCACTCGACACAACATTGAAAACTTCACTCTACATATCACTCTGCACAACATTGAAAACATCACTCCTCACATCACTCTACACAACATTGAAAACATCACTCTACATATCACTCTGCACCACATTGAAAACATCACTCTACACATCACTCTATACAACATAGAAAACATCACTCTGCACCTCACTCTGCACAACATTGAAAACATCACTATACACATCACTCCACACAACATTGAAAACATCACTCTACACATCACTCAGCACAACATTGAACACGTCACTCGACACATCAATCTGCACAACATTGAAAACATCTCTGTACACATCACTCAACACAACTTTGAAAACATCACTCAATACATCAATCTACACCACATTGAAAACATCACTCGGCACATCACTCTGCACAACATTGAAAACATCACTCTACACAGCACTCTACACAACATTGAAAACATCACTCTACATATGAGTCTACACAACATTGAAAAAATCACTCTGTACATCATTCTGCACAACATTGACAACATCACTCTACATATCACATCACTCTACACACCACTCTACACAACATTGAAAACATCACTCGATACATCACTCTACACAGCATTGTAAACATCACTCTAAACATCACTCTGCACAACATTGAGAACATCACTCTGCACATCACTCTACACAACATTGAAAACATCACTCTACACATCACTCGACGCAACATTGAAAACATTACTCTACACATCACTCTACAGAACATTGAAAACATCATTCTACACATCACTCTGCACAACATTGTAAACATCACTCTACACATGACTCTACACAACTTTGAAAAAATCACGCTGTACCCAACTCTGCACAACATTGAATACATCACTCTCTGCATCACTCTACAGAACATTGAAAACGTCACTCTACACATCACTCTCCACAACACTGAAATATCACGCTACACATCACTCTACACAACATTGAAATCATCACTCTACACATCACTCTGCACAACATTGAAAACATCACTCTACACATCACTCTACACAACATTGAAAACATCACTCTACACATCACTCGACACAACATTGAAAACATCAATCTACACAGCACTCTACACAACATTGAAAACATCACTCTACACATCACTCTATACAACATAGAAAACTTCACTCTGCACCTCACTCTGCACAACATTGAAAACATCACTCTACACATCACTCAGCACAACATTGAAAACATCACTCTACACATCAATCTGCACAACATTGAAAACATCACTCTACACATCACTCTACACAACTTTGAAAACATCAATCAACACATCACTCTACACCACATTGAAAACATCACTCTGTACATCACTCTACACAACATTGAAAACATCACTCTACACAGCACTCTACACAACATTGAAAACATCACTCTACAGAACAATCTACACAACATTGAAAACTTCAATCTACACATCACTCTACACAACATTGAAAACATCACTCTACACATCAATCTATACAATATTGAATACATCACTCTACACATCACTCCACACAACATTGAAAACATCACTCTACATATCACTCTGCACAACATTGAAAAAAATCACACTACACATCACTCTACACAACATTGAATACATCACTCTACATATTACTCTGCACAACATTGAAAACAACACGATGCATATCACATCACTCTACACATCACTCTACACAACATTGAAAACATCACTCTACACATCACTCTACACAACATTGAAAACAACACTCTGTACATCACTCGACACAACATTGAAAAAAACACTCTACACATCACTCTATACAACATTGTAGACATCACTCTACACATCACTCTACACACCATTGCAAACATCACTCTACACATCACTCTACACAACACTGAAAACATCACTCAACACTTCACTCTAAACAACATTGAAAACATCAATCTACACGTCACTCTACAGAACATTGAAAACATCACTCTACCCATCACTCGACACAACATTGTAAACATCACTCTACACATCACTCTGCACACCATTGAAAACATCACTCTACACTTCACTCTACACAACATTGAAAACATCACTCTACACATCAATCTACACAACATTGAAAACATCAATCTACACATCACTCTGCAGAATATTGAAGAGATCACTCTACACATCACTCTACACAACATTGAAAACATCACTCTATATATCACTCGACACAACATTGAAAACATCACTCTACACATTACTCTACACAACATTGTAAACATCACTCTACACATGAGTCTACACAACATTGAAAAAATGACTCTGTACATCATTCTGCACAACATTGAAAACATCACTCTACACATCACTCTACAGAACATTGAAAACATCACTCTCCACAACATTGAAATATCACGCTACACATCACTCTGCACAACATTGAAAACATCACTCTACATATCACTCTACACAATATTGAAAACATCACTCTACACAGCACTCTACACAACATTGAAAACATCACTCTACACAACAAACTACACAACATTTAAAACATCACTCTACACATCACTCTACAGAACATTGAAAACATCAATCTACACAACAATCTACACAACATTGAAAACATCACTCGACACATCACTCAAAACAATATTGAAAACATCACTCTACACAGAACTCTACACAACATTGAAAACATCACTCTACACATCACTCTACACAACATTGAAAACATCACTCTACACTTCACTTTACACAACATTGAAAACATCACTCAACACATCACTCGACACAACATTGAAATCATCACTCTGCACATCAGTCTACACAATATTGAAAACATCACTCTACACTTCACTTTACACAACATTGAAAACATCACTCAACACATCACTCGACACAACATTGAAAACATCACTCTGCACATCAGTCTACACAATATTGAAAACATCACTCTACACAGCACTCTACACAACATTGAAAACATCACTCTACACAAAAATCTACACAACATTTAAAACATCACTCTACACATCACTCTACAGAACATTGAAAACATCAATCTACACAACAATCTACACAACATTGAAAACATCACTCGACACATCACTCTAAACAATATTGAAAACATCACTCTACACAGAACTCTACACAACATTGAAAACATCACTCTACACATCACTCTACACAACATTGAAAACATCACTCTATATATCACTCTCCACAACATTGTAAACATCACTCTACACATGACTCTACACAACATTGAAAAAATAACTCTGTACCCCACTCTGCACAAGATTGAAATCATCACTCTGCACATCACTCTGCACATCATTGAAAACATCACTCTACACATCACTCGACACAACATTGAAAACAACACTATACAGATCACTCTGCACAACATTGAAAACATCACTTTGCACATCACTCTGCACAACATTGAAAACATCACTCTACACATCACTCTACACAACATTGAAAACATCACTCTACACATCACTCTATACAACATAGAAAACATCACTCTGCACCTCACTCTGCACAACATTGAAAACATCACTCTACACACCACTCCACACAACATTGAAAACATCACTCTACACATCACTCTACACAATATTGAAAACATCACTCTACACAGCACTCGACACAACATTGAAAACATCACTCTAAACAACAATCTACACAACATTGAAAACATCACTCTACACATCACTCGACACAACATTGAAAACTTCACTCTACACATCAATCTATACAATATTGAAAACATCACTCGACACACCACTCCACACAACATTGAAAACATCACTCTACATATCACTCTGCACAACATTGAAAACATCACTCTACACATCACTCTACACAACATTGAAAACATCACTCTACATATCACTCTGCACAACATTGAAAACATCACTCTACACAGCACTCTACACAACATTGAAAAGATCACTCGATACATCACTCTACACAGCATTGTAAACATCACTCTAAACATCACTCTGCACAACATTGGGAACATCACTTTGCACATCACTCTACACAACATTGAAAACATCACTCTACACATCACTCGACACAACATTGAAAACATTACTCTACACATCACTCTACAGAACATTGAAAACATCACTCTACACATCACTCTGCACAACATTGTAAACATCACTCTCTACATCACTCTACAGAACATTGAAAACATCACTCTACACATCACTCTCCACTACATTGAAATATCACGCTACACATCACTCTACACAACATTGAAATCATCACTCTACACATCACTCTGCACAACATTGAAAACATCACTCTACACATCACTCTACACAACATTGAAAACATCACTCTACACATCACTCGACACAACATTGAAAACATCAATCTACACAGCACTCTACACAACATTGAAAACATCACTCAACACATCACTCTACACAACATTGAAAACATCACTCTTTACATCACTCTGCACAACATTGAAAACATTACTCTTTACATCACTCCACACAACATTGAAAACATCACTCTACACATCACTCTGCACAACATTGAAAACATCACTCTACACATCACTCTGCACAACTATGAAAACATCACTCTACACATCAATCTATACAACATGGAAAACATCACTCTGCACCTCACTCTGCACAACATTGAAAACATCGCTCTGCACATCACTCTACACAACATTGAAAACATCACTCTACACATCACTCAGCACAACATTGTAAACATCACTCTACACATCACTCTGCACAACATTGTAAAAATCACTCTACACATGACTCTACACAACATTGAAAAAATCACCCTGTACCCAACTCTGCACAACATTGAATACATCACTCTCTACATCACTCTACAGAACATTGAAAACATCACTCTACACATCACTCTCCACAACATTGAAATATCACGCTACACATCACTCTACACAACATTGAAATCATCACTCTACACATCACTCTGCACAACATTGAAAAAATCACTCTACACATCACTCTACACAACATTGAAAACATCACTCTACACATCACTCGACACAACATTGAAAACATCAATCTACTCAGCACTCTACACAACATTGAAAACATCACTCAACACATCACTCTACACAACATTGAAAACATCACTCTTTACATCACTCTGCACAACATTAAAAACATCACTCTGCATATCACACTGCACAACATTGAAAACATCACTCTACACTTCACTCTACACAACATTGAAAACATCACTCTACACATCACTCTGCACAACATTGAAAACATCACTCTACACATCACTCTGCACAGCATTGAAAACATCACTCTACACATCACTCTGCACAACATTGAAAACATCACTCTTCACATCACTCTATACAACATAGAAAACATCACTCTGCACCTCACTCTGCACAACATTGAAAACATCACTCGACACATCACTCCACACAACATTGAAAATATCACTCTACACATCACTCAGCACAACATTGAAAACATCACTCTACACATCACTCTGCACAACATTGAAAACATCACTCTACACAGCAGTCGACACAACATTGAAAACATCACTCTACACAACAATCTACACAACATTGAAAACATCACTCAACACATCACTCGACACAACATTGAAAACATCACTCTACACATCAATCTATACAATATTGAAAACATCACTCGACACATCACTCCACACAACATTGAAAACATCACTCTACATATCACTCTGCACAACATTGAAAACATCACTCTACACATCACTCTACACAACATTGAAAACATCACTCTTTGCATCACTCTGCACAACATTGAAAACATCACTCTGCACATCACACTGCACAACATTGAAAAGATCATTCTACACATCACTCCACACAACATTGAAAACATCACTCTACACATCACTCTGCACAACATTGAAAACATCACTCTACACATCACTCTGCACAACATTGAAAACATCACTCTACACATAACTCTGCACAACATTGAAAACATCACTCTACACATCACTCTATACAACATAGAAAACATCACTCTGCACCTCACTCTGCACAACATTGAAAACATCACTCTACACACGACTCCACACAACATTGAAAACATCACTCTACACATCACTCTACACAATATTGAAAACATTACTCTACACAGCATTCGACACAACATTGAAAACATCACTCTACACAACAATCTACACAACATTGAAAACATCTTTCTACACATCACTCGACACAACATTGAAAACTTCACTCTACATATCACTCTGCACAACATTGAAAACATCACTCCTCACATCACTCTACACAACATTGAAAACATCACTCTACATATCACTCTGCACCACATTGAAAACATCACTCTACACATCACTCTATACAACATAGAAAACATCACTCTGCACCTCACTCTGCACAACATTGAAAACATCACTATACACATCACTCCACACAACATTGAAAACATCACTCTACACATCACTCAGCACAACATTGAACACGTCACTCGACACATCAATCTGCACAACATTGAAAACATCTCTGTACACATCACTCAACACAACTTTGAAAACATCACTCAATACATCAATCTACACCACATTGAAAACATCACTCGGCACATCACTCTGCACAACATTGAAAACATCACTCTACACAGCACTCTACACAACATTGAAAACATCACTCTACATATGAGTCTACACAACATTGAAAAAATCACTCTGTACATCATTCTGCACAACATTGACAACATCACTCTACATATCACATCACTCTACACACCACTCTACACAACATTGAAAACATCACTCGATACATCACTCTACACAGCATTGTAAACATCACTCTAAACATCACTCTGCACAACATTGAGAACATCACTCTGCACATCACTCTACACAACATTGAAAACATCACTCTACACATCACTCGACGCAACATTGAAAACATTACTCTACACATCACTCTACAGAACATTGAAAACATCATTCTACACATCACTCTGCACAACATTGTAAACATCACTCTACACATGACTCTACACAACTTTGAAAAAATCACGCTGTACCCAACTCTGCACAACATTGAATACATCACTCTCTGCATCACTCTACAGAACATTGAAAACGTCACTCTACACATCACTCTCCACAACACTGAAATATCACGCTACACATCACTCTACACAACATTGAAATCATCACTCTACACATCACTCTGCACAACATTGAAAACATCACTCTACACATCACTCTACACAACATTGAAAACATCACTCTACACATCACTCGACACAACATTGAAAACATCAATCTACACAGCACTCTACACAACATTGAAAACATCACTCTACACATCACTCTATACAACATAGAAAACTTCACTCTGCACCTCACTCTGCACAACATTGAAAACATCACTCTACACATCACTCAGCACAACATTGAAAACATCACTCTACACATCAATCTGCACAACATTGAAAACATCACTCTACACATCACTCTACACAACTTTGAAAACATCAATCAAAACATCACTCTACACCACATTGAAAACATCACTCTGTACATCACTCTACACAACATTGAAAACATCACTCTACACAGCACTCTACACAACATTGAAAACATCACTCTACAGAACAATCTACACAACATTGAAAACTTCAATCTACACATCACTCTACACAACATTGAAAACATCACTCTACACATCAATCTATACAATATTGAATACATCACTCTACACATCACTCCACACAACATTGAAAACATCACTCTACATATCACTCTGCACAACATTGAAAAAAATCACACTACACATCACTCTACACAACATTGAATACATCACTCTACATATTACTCTGCACAACATTGAAAACAACACGATGCATATCACATCACTCTACACATCACTCTACACAACATTGAAAACATCACTCTACACATCACTCTACACAACATTGAAAACAACACTCTGTACATCACTCGACACAACATTGAAAAAAACACTCTACACATCACTCTATACAACATTGTAGACATCACTCTACACATCACTCTACACACCATTGCAAACATCACTCTACACATCACTCTACACAACACTGAAAACATCACTCAACACTTCACTCTAAACAACATTGAAAACATCAATCTACACGTCACTCTACAGAACATTGAAAACATCACTCTACCCATCACTCGACACAACATTGTAAACATCACTCTACACATCACTCTGCACACCATTGAAAACATCACTCTACACTTCACTCTACACAACATTGAAAACATCACTCTACACATCAATCTACACAACATTGAAAACATCAATCTACACATCACTCTGCAGAATATTGAAGAGATCACTCTACACATCACTCTACACAACATTGAAAACATCACTCTATATATCACTCGACACAACATTGAAAACATCACTCTACACATTACTCTACACAACATTGTAAACATCACTCTACACATGAGTCTACACAACATTGAAAAAATGACTCTGTACATCATTCTGCACAACATTGAAAACATCACTCTACACATCACTCTACAGAACATTGAAAACATCACTCTCCACAACATTGAAATATCACGCTACACATCACTCTGCACAACATTGAAAACATCACTCTACATATCACTCTACACAATATTGAAAACATCACTCTACACAGCACTCTACACAACATTGAAAACATCACTCTACACAACAAACTACACAACATTTAAAACATCACTCTACACATCACTCTACAGAACATTGAAAACATCAATCTACACAACAATCTACACAACATTGAAAACATCACTCGACACATCACTCAAAACAATATTGAAAACATCACTCTACACAGAACTCTACACAACATTGAAAACATCACTCTACACATCACTCTACACAACATTGAAAACATCACTCTACACTTCACTTTACACAACATTGAAAACATCACTCAACACATCACTCGACACAACATTGAAATCATCACTCTGCACATCAGTCTACACAATATTGAAAACATCACTCTACACTTCACTTTACACAACATTGAAAACATCACTCAACACATCACTCGACACAACATTGAAAACATCACTCTGCACATCAGTCTACACAATATTGAAAACATCACTCTACACAGCACTCTACACAACATTGAAAACATCACTCTACACAAAAATCTACACAACATTTAAAACATCACTCTACACATCACTCTACAGAACATTGAAAACATCAATCTACACAACAATCTACACAACATTGAAAACATCACTCGACACATCACTCTAAACAATATTGAAAACATCACTCTACACAGAACTCTACACAACATTGAAAACATCACTCTACACATCACTCTACACAACATTGAAAACATCACTCTATATATCACTCTCCACAACATTGTAAACATCACTCTACACATGACTCTACACAACATTGAAAAAATAACTCTGTACCCCACTCTGCACAAGATTGAAATCATCACTCTGCACATCACTCTGCACATCATTGAAAACATCACTCTACACATCACTCGACACAACATTGAAAACAACACTATACAGATCACTCTGCACAACATTGAAAACATCACTTTGCACATCACTCTGCACAACATTGAAAACATCACTCTACACATCACTCTACACAACATTGAAAACATCACTCTACACATCACTCTGCACAACATTGAAAACATCACTCTGCACATCACTCTACACAATATTGAAAACATCACTCTACACAGCACTCAACACAACGTTGAAAACATCACTCTACACAACAATCTACACAACATTGAAAACATCACTCTACACATCAATCTACACAACATTGAAAACATCACTCTACACATCAATCCATACAATATTGAAAATATCACTCGACACACCACTCCACACAACATTGAAAACATCACTCTATATATCACTCTGCACAACATTGAAAACATCACTCTACACATCACTCTACACAACATTGAAAACATCACTCTACATATCACTCTGCACAACATTGAAAACATCACTCTACACATCACTCTACACAACATTGTAAACATCACTCTACACATGAGTCTACACAACATTGAAAAAATCACTCTGTACATCATTCTGCACAACATTGAAAACAACACTCTACACATCACTCTACACAACATTGAAAACATCACTCCACACAACAATCTACACAACATTGAAAACATCAATCTACACATCACTCTGCAGAATATTGAAAAGATCACTCTACACATCACTCTACACAACATTGAAAACATCACTCTATACATCACTCGACACAACATTGAAAACATCACTCTACACATCACTCTACACAACATTGTAAACATCACTCTACACATGAGTCTACACAACATTGAAAAAATCACTCTGTACATCATTCTGCACAACATTGAAAACATCACTCTACACATCACTCTACAGAACATTGAAAACATCACTCTACACATCACTCTCCACAACATTGAAATATCACGCTACACATCACTCTGCACAACATTGAATACATCACTCTACATATCACTCTACACAATATTGAAAACATAGAAACATAGAAACATAGAAAATAGGTGCAGGAGTAGGCCATTCGGCCCTTCTAGCCTGCACCGCCATTCAATGAGTTCATGGCTGAACATTCAACTTCAGTACCCCATTCCTGCTTTCTCGCCATACCCCTTGATCCCCCTAGAAGTAAGGACCTCATCTAACTCCTTTTTGAATATATTTAGTGAATTGGCCTCAACAACTTTCTGTGGTAGAGAATTCCACAGGTTCACCACTCTCTGGGTGAAGAAGTTCCTCCGCATCTCGGTCCTAAATGGCTTACCCCTTATCCTTAGACTGTGACCCCTGGTTCTGGACTTCCCCAACATTGGGAACATTCTTCCTGCATCTAACCTGTCTAACCCCGTCAGAATTTTATATGTTTCTATGAGGTCCCCTCTCATTCTTCTGAACTCCAGTGAATACAAGCCCAGTTGATCCAGTCTTTCTTGATAGGTCAGTCCCGCCATCCCGGGAATCAGTCTGGTGAACCTTCGCTGCACTCCCTCAATAGCAAGAATGTCCTTCCTCAGGTTAGGAGACCAAAACTGTACACAATACTCCAGGTGTGGCCTCACCAATGCCCTGTACGACTGTAGGAACACCTCCCTGCCCCTGTACTCAAATCCCCTTGCTATGAAGGCCAACATGCCATTTGCTTTCTTAACCGCCTGCTGCACCTGCATGCCAACCTTCAATGACTGATGTACCATGACACCCAGGTCTCTTTGCACCACCCCTTTTCCTAATCTGTCACCATTCAGATAATAGTCTGTCTCTCTGTTTTTACCACCAAAGTGGATAACCTCACATTTATCCACATTATACTTCATCTGCCATGCACTTGCCCACTCACCTAACCTATCCAAGTCGCTCTGCAGCCTCACAGCATCCTCCTCGCAGCTCACACTGCCACCCAACTTAGTGTCATCCGCAAATTTGGAGATACTACATTTAATCCCCTCATCTAAATCATTAATGTACAGTGTAAACAGCTGGGGCCCCAGCACATAACCTTGCGGTACCCCACTAGTCACTGCCTGCCATTCTGAAAAGTACCCATTTACTCCTACTCTTTGCTTCCTGTCTGACAACCAGTTCTCAATCCATGTCAGTACACTACCCCCAATCCCATGTGCTCTAACTTTGCACATCAATCTCTTGTGTGGGACCTTGTCGAACGCCTTCTGAAAGTCCAAATATACCACATCAACTGGTTCTCCCTTATCCACTCTACTGGAAACATCCTCAAAACATCACTCTACACATCACTCTGCACAACATTGAAAACATCACTCTACACATCACTCTGCACAACATTGAAAACATCACTCTACACATCACTCTACACAACATTGAAAACATCACTCTACACTTCACTTTACACAACATTGAAAACATCACTCAACACATCACTCGACACAACATTGAAAACATCACTCTGCACATCAGTCTACACAACATTGAAAACATCACTCTACACAACAATCTACACAACATTTAAAACATCACTCCACACATCACTCTACAGAATATTGAAAACATCAATCTACACAACAATCTACACAACATTGAAAACATCACTCGACACATCACTCTAAACAATATTGAAAACATCACTCTTCACAGAACTCTACACAACATTGAAAACATCACTCTACACATCACTCTACACAACATTGAAAACATCACTCTACACTTCACTTTACACAACATTGAAAACATCACTCAACACATCACTCGACACAACATTGAAAACATCACTCTGCACATCAGTCTACACAATATTGAAAACATCACTCTACACTTCACTTTACACAACATTGAAAACATCACTCAACACATCACTCGACACAACATTGAAAACATCACTCTGCACATCAGTCTATACAATATTGAAAACATCACTCTACACATCACTCTACACAACATTGAAAACATCACTCTGCACATCACTCTACACAAAATTGAAAACATCACTCTACACAGCACTCTACACAACATTGTAAACATCACTCTACATATGAGTCTACACAACATTGAAAAAAACACTCTGCACATCATTCTGCACAACATTGAAAACATCACTCTACACATCACTCTGCACAAAATTGGAAACATCACTCTACACAACATTGAAAACATCACTCTACACAACACTCTACACAACATTGAAAAAATCACTCTACACATCACTCTATACAACATGGAAAACATCATTCTGCACCTCACTCTGCACAACATTGAAAACATCACTCTACACATCACTCTGCACAACATTGAGAACATCACTCTGCACATCACTCTACACAACATTGAAATCATCACTCTGCACATCACTCTGCACAACATTGAAAACATCACTCTACACATCACTCTACACAAGATTGAAAACATCACTCTACACATCACTCGACACAACTTTGAAAACATCAATCTACACAGCACTCTACACAACATTGAAATCATTACTCAACACATCACTCTGCACAACATTGAAAACATCACTCTACACATCACTCTACACAACATTGAAAACATCACTCTACATATCACTCTGCACAACATTGAAAACATCACTCTACACATCACTCTATACAACATAGAAAACATCACTCTGCACCTCACTCTGCACAACATTGAAAACATCACTCTACACATCACTCTACACAACATTGTACACATCACTCTATACATCATTCTACACTGCTTTGTAAACATCACTCTACATATCACACTGCACAACATTGAGAACATCACTCTGCACATCACTCTACACAGCTTTGAAAACATCACTCTACACATCACTCGACACAACATTGAATACATTACTCTACATATCTCTCTACAGAACATTGAAAACATCACTCCATACATCACTCTACACAACATTGTAAACATCACTCTGCACATGACTCTACACAACATTGAAAAAATCACTCTGTATCCCACTCTGCACAACATTGAATACATCACTCGATACGTCACTCTACAGAACATTGAAAATATCACTCTACACCTCACTCTCCACAACATTGAAATATCACGCTACACATCACTCTACACAATATTGAAATCATCACTCAACACATCAGCCTACACAACATTGAAAACATCACTCTACACATTACTCTACACAACATTGAAAACATCACTCTACACATCACTCGACACAACATTGAAAACATCAATTTACACAGCACTCTACAGAACATTGAAAACATTACTCAACACATCACTCTGCACAACATTGAAAACATCACTCTGCACATCACTCTGCACAACATTCAAAACATCACTCTACACATCACTCTACACAACATTGAAAACATCACTCGACACATCACTCTGCACAACATTGAAAACATCACTCTAAACATCACTTTGCACAACATTGAAAACATCACTGTACACATCACTCTACACAACATTGAAAACATCACTCTACACTTCACTTTACACAATATTGAAAACATCACTCAACACATCCCTCTACACAACATTGAAAACATTACTCTGCACATCACTCTACACAATATTGAAAACATCACTCTACACAGCACTCTACCCAACATTGAAAACATCACTCTACACAACAATCTACACAACATTGAAAAAATCACTCTACACATCACTCAACACAACATTGAAAACATCACTCTACACATCAGTCTATACAATATTGAAAACATCACTCGACACATCACTCCACACAACATTGAAAACATCACACTACATATCACTCTGCACAACATTGAAAATATCACTCTACACATCACTCGACACAACATTGAAAACATCACTCTACATAGCACTCTGCACAACATTGAAAACATCACTCTACACATCACTCTGTACAACATAGAAAACATCACTCTGCACCTCACTCTGCAAAACATTGAAAACATCACTCTACACATCACTCCACACAACATTGAAAACATCACTCTACACATCACTCAGCACAACATTGAAAACATCACTCTACACATCACTCTGCACAACATTGAAAACATCACTCTACACATCACTCCACACAAATTTGAAAACATCACTCTACACTTCACTCTACACAACATTGAAAACATCACTCAACACATCACTCTACACAACATTGAAAACATCATTCTGCACATCACTCTACACAACATTGAAAACATCACTCTACACAGCACTCTACACAACATTGAAAACATCACTCTATACAACAATCTACACAACATTGAAAAGATCACTCTACACATCACTCTACACAACATTGAAAACATCACTCTACACATCAATCTATACAATATTGAATACTTCACTCTACACATCACTCCACACAACATTGAAAACATCACTCTACATATCACTCTGCACAACATTGAAAACTTCACACTACACATCACTCTACACAACATTGAAAACATCACTCTACATATCACTCTGCACAACATTGAAAACATCACTATACATATCACATCACTCTACACATCACTCTACACAACATTGAAAACATCACTCTACACATCACTCTACACAACTTTGAAAACATCACTCTACACTTCACTCTACACAACATTTAAAACATCTCTCTACACTACATTGAAAACCTCACTCTACACATCACTCTACACAACATTGAAAACGACACTCTATACATCACTCGACACAACATTGAAAAAATCACTCTACACATCACTCTACACTACATTGTAAACACCACTCTACACATCACTCTACACACCATTGAAAACATCACTCTACACATCACTCTACACAACACTGAAAACATCACTCAACACATCACTCTACACAACATTGAAAACATCAATCTACACATCACTCTACAGAACATTGAAAACATCACTCTACACGTCACTCGACACAACATTGTAAACATCACTCTACACATAACTCTGCACACCATTGAAAACATCACTCTACACTTCACTCTACACAACATTGTAAACATCAATCTACACAACACTCTACAGAACATTTAAAACATCACTCTACACATCACTCTCCACAACATTGAAAACATCACTCTACACAACAATCTACACAACATTGAAAAGATCACTCTACACATCACTCTACACAACATTGAAAACATCACTCTACACATCAATCTATACAATATTGAATACATCACTCGACACATCACTCCACACAACATTGAAAACATCACTCTACATATCACTCTGCACAACATTGAAAACATCACACTACACATCACTCTACACAACAATGAAAACATCACTCTACATATCACTCTGCACAACATTGAAAACATCACTATACATATCACATCACTCTACACATCACTCTACACAACATTGAAAACATCACTCTACACAGCATTGAAAACATCACTCTACACTTCACTCTACACAACATTGAAAATATCTCTCTACACTACATTGAATACATCACTCTACACATATCTCTACACAACATTGAAAACGACACTCTATACTTCACTCGACACAACATTGAAAAAATCACTCTACACATCACTCTACACAACATTGTAAACACCACTCGACACATCACTTTACACACCATTGAAAACATCACTCTATACATCACTCAACACAACATTGAAAACATCACTCTATACATCACTACACTGCTTTGTAAACATCACTCTACACATCACTCTGCACAACATTGAGAACATCACTCTGCACATCACTCTACACAACATTGAAAACATCACTCTACACATCACTCGACACAACATTGAATACATTACTCTACATATCACTCTACAGAACATTGAAAACATCACTCTACACATCACTCTCACAACTTTGAAAACATCACTCTATACATCACTCTACACAACATTGTAAACATCACTCTGTACATGACTCTACACAACATTGAAAAAATCACTCTGTATCCCACTCTGCACAACATTGAATACATCACTCTATACGTCACTCTACAGAACATTGAAAACAGCCCTCTACACCTCACTCTCCACAACATTGAAATATCACGCTACACATCACTCGACACAACATTGAAATCATCACTCTACACATCACTCTGCACAACATTGAAAACATCACTCTACACATCATTCTACACAACATTGAAAACATCACTCTACACATCACTCGACACAACATTGAAAACATCAATCTACACAGCACTCTACACAACATTGAAAACATTACTCAACACATCACTGTGCACAACATTGAAAACATCACTCTGCACATCGCTCTGCACAACATTGAAAACATCACTCTACACATCACTCTACACAACATTGAAAACATCACTCTACACATCACTCTGCACAACATTGAAAACATCACTCGACACATCACTCTACAGAACATTGAAAACATCACTCAACACATCACTCTACACAACATTGAAAACATCACTCTATACATCACTCTACACAACATTGTAAACATCACTCTACACATGACGCTACACAACATTGAAAAAATCACTCTACACATGACTCTACACAACATTGAAAAAAATCACTCTGTACCCCACTCTGCACAACATTGAAAACATCACTCTACACAGCACTCGACACAGCATTGAAAACATCACTCTACACATCACTCTACACAACATTGAAAACATCACTCTATACATCACTCTACACAACATTGTAAACGTCAGTCTACACATGACTCTACACAACATTGAAAAAATCACTCTGTACCCCACTCTGCACAACATTGAAAACATCAGTCTACACATCACTCTACACAACATTGAAAACATCACTCTATACAACAATCTATACAATATTGAAAATATCACTCGACACATCACTCCACACAACATTGAAAACATCACTCTACATATCACTCTGCACAACATTGAAAACATCACTCTACACATCACTCTACACAACATTGAAAACATCACTCTACACATCACTCTATACAACATAGAAAACATCACTCTGCACATCACTCTACACAACATTGAAAGCATCACTCTATACATCACTCTACACAGCATTGTAAACATCACTCTACACATCACTCTGCACAACATTGAGAACATCACTCTGCACATCACTCAACACAACATTGAAAACATCACTTTACACATCACTCGACACAACATTGAAAACATTACTCTACATATCACTCTGCAGAACATTGAAAACATCACTCTACACATCACTCTGCACAACATTGAAAACATCACTCTATGCATCACTCTACACAACATTGTAAACATCACTCTACACATGACTCTACACAACATTGAAAAAATCACTCTGTATCCCACTCTGCACAACATTGAATGCATCAATCTATACATCACTCTACAGAACATTGAAAACATCACTCTACACCTCACTCTCCACAACATTGAAATATCACGCTACACATCACTCTACACAACATTGAAATCATCACACTGCACATTACTCTGCACAACATCGAAAACATCACTCTACACATCACTCTACACGACATTGAAAACATCACTCTACTCATCACTCGACACAACATTGAAAACATCAATCTACACATCACTGCACAACATTGAAAACATCACTCAACACATCACTCTGCACAAGATTGAAAACATCACTCTACACATCACTCTACACAACATTGAAAACATCACTCTACATATCACTCTGCACAACATTGAAAACATCAATCTACACATCACTCTATACAACATAGAGAACATCACTCTGCACCTCACTCTGCGCAACATTGAAAACATCACTCTACACATCACTCTACACAACATTGAAAACATCACTCTATACATCACTCTACACTGCTTTGTAAACATCACTCTACACATCACTCTGCACAACATTGAGTACATCACTCTGCACATCACTCTACACAACATTGAAAACATCACTCTACACATCACTCGACACAACATTGAATACATTACTCTACATGTCACTCTACAGAACATTGAAAACATCACTCTACACATCACTATCGCAACATTGAAAACATCACTCTATACAGCACTCTACACAACATTGTAAACATCACTCTGCACATGACTCTACACAATATTGAAAAAATCACTCTGTATCCCACTCTGCACAACATTGAATACTTCACTCTATACGTCACTCTACAGAACATTGAAAACATCACTCTACACCTCACTCTCCACAACGTTGAAATATCACGCTACACATCACTCTACACAACATTGAAATCATCACTCTACACATCACTCTGCACAACATTGAAAACATCATTCTACACATCACTCTACACAACATTGAAAACATCACTCTACACATCACTCGACACAACATTGAAAACGACAATCTACACAGCACTCTACACAACATTGAAAACATTACTCAACACATCACTCTACACAACATTGAAAACATCACTCTGCACATCACTCTGCACAACATTGAAAACATCACTCGACACATCACTCTGCACAACATTGAAAACATCACTCTGCACATCACTCTGCACAACATTGAAAACTTCACTCTACACATCACTCTGCACAACATTGAAAACATCACTCTACACATCACACAACACAACATTGAAAACGTCACTCTACACTTCACTTTACACAACATTGAAAACATCACTCAACACAGCACTCTACCCAACATTGAAAACATCAATCCACACAACAATCTACACAACATTGAAAAAATCACTCTACACATCACTCAACACAACATTGAAAACATCACTCTACACATCAATCTATACAATATTGAAAACATCACTCGACACATCACTCCACACAACATTGAAAACATCACTCTACATATCACTCTGCACAACATTGAAAACATCACTCTACACATCAATCGACACAACATTGAAAACATCACTTTACATATTACTCTGCACAACATTGAAAACATCACTCTACACATCACTCTGTACAACATAGAAAATATCACTCTGCACCTCACTCTGCACAACATTGAAAACATCACTCTACACATCACTCCAAACAACATTGAAAACATCACTCTACTCATCACTCAGCACAACATTGAAAACATCACTCTACACATCACTCTGCACAACATTGAAAACATCACTCTAAACATCACTCTACACATCACTCTGCACAACATTGAAAACATCACTCTACACATCACTCTCCACAACATTAAAATATCATGCTACACATCACTCGACACAACATTGAAAACATCACTCTACACATCACTCTACACAACATTGAAAACATCACTCTAGACATCACTCTACACAACATTGAAAACATCACTCTACACAGCACTCTACACAACATTGAAAACATCACTCTAAACAACAATCTACACAACATTGAAAATATCACTCTACACATCACTCTACACAACATAGAAAACATCTCTCGACACTTAACTCTGCACAACATTGAAAAAATCATTCAACGCATCACTCTACACAACATTGAAAACATCACTCTGCACATCACTCTACACAACATTGAAAACATCATTCTACACATCACTCTACACAACATTGAAAACATCACACTACACATCACTCGACACAACATTGAAAACATCAATCTACACAGCACTCTACACAACATTGAAAACATTACTCAACACATCACTCTACACAACATTGAAAACATCACTCTGCACATCACTCTGCACAACATTGAAAACATCACTCGACACATCACTCTGCACAACATTGAAAACATCACTCTGCACAACATTGAAAACATCACTCTACACATCACTCTGCACAACATTGAAAACATCACTCTACACATCACTCTACACAACATTGAAAACGTCACTCTACACTTCACTTTACACAACATTGAAAACATCACTCAACACAGCACTCTACCCTACATTGAAAACATCAATCCACGCAACAATCTACACAACATTGAAAAAATCACTCTACACATCACTCAACACAACATTGAAAACATCACTCTTCACATCAATCTATACAATATTGAAAACATCACTCGACACATCACTCCACACAACATTGAAAACATCACTCTACATATCACTCTGCACAACATTGAAAACATCACTCTACACATCAATCGACACAACATTGAAAACATCACTCTGCACCTCACTCTGCACAACATTGAAAACATCACTCTACACATCACTCCAAACAACATTGAAAACATCACTCTACACATCACTCAGCACAACATTGAAAACATCACTCTACACATCACTCTGCACAACATTGAAAACATCACTCTAAACATCACTCTACACATCACTCTGCACAACATTGAAAACATCACTCTACACATCACTCTCCACAACATTAAAATATCATGCTACACATCACTCGCCACAACATTGAAAACATCACTCTACACATCACTCTACACAACTTTGAAAACATCACTCTAGACATCACTCTACACAACATTGAAAACATCACTCTACACAGCACTCGACACAACATTGAAAACATCACTCTAAACAACAATCTACACAACATTGAAAAGATCACTCTACACATCACTCTACACAACATAGAAAACATCACTCGACACTTAACTCTGCACAACATTGAAAACATCATTCAACACATCACTCTACACAACATTGAAAACATCACTCTGCACCTCACTCTACACAACATTGAAAACATCACTCTACACAGCACTCTACACAACATTGAAAACATCACTCTCAACAACAATCTACACAACATTGAAAAGATCACTCTACACATCACTCTACACAAAATAGAAAACATCACTCTACACATCAATCTATACAATATTGAATACATCACTCTACACATCACTCCACACAACATTGAAAACATCACTCTACATATCACTCTGCACAACATTGAAAACATCACACTGCACATCACTCTACACAACATTGAAAACATCACTCTACATATCACTCTGCACAACATTGAAAACATCACTCCACACAACATTGAAAACATCACTCTACATATCACTCTGCACAACATTGAAAACATCACGCTACACATCGATCGACACAACATTGAAAACATCACTCTACATATTACTCAGCACGACATTGAAAACATCACTCTACACATCACTCTGTACAACATAGAAAACATCACTCTGCACCTCACTCTGCACAACATTGAAAACATCACTCTACACATCACTCAGCACAACATTGAAAACATCACTCTACACATCACTCTACACAACTTTGAAAACATCACTCTGCACTTCACTCTGCACAACATTGAAAACATCATTCAACACATCACTCTACACAACATTGAAAACATCACTCTGCACATCACTCTACACAACATTGAAAACATCACTCTACACAGCACTCTACACAACATTGAAAACATCACTCTAAACAACAATCTACACAACATTGAAAAGATCACTCTACACATCACTCTACACAACATAGAAAACATCACTCTACACATCAATCTAGACAATATTGAATACATCACTCTACACATCACTCCACACAACATTAAAAACATCACTCTACATATCACTCTGCACAACATTGAAAACATCACACTGCACATCACTCTACACAACATTGAAAACATCACTCTACACATCATTCTACACAACATTGAAAACATCACTCTACACTTCACTCTACACAACATTGAAAACATCAATCTACACATCATTCTGCAGAATATTGAAAACATCACTGTACACATCACTCTACACAACATTGTAAACATCACTCTATACATCACTCTACACAGCATTGTAAACATCACTCTACACATCACTCTGCACAACATTGAGAACATCATTCTGCACATCACTCTACACAACATTGAAATCATCACTCTGCACATCACTCTGCACAACATTGAAAACATCACTCTACACATCACTCTACACAACATTGAAAACATCACTCTACACATCACTCGACACAACATTGAAAACATCAATCTACACAGCACTCTACACAACATTGATATCATTACTCAGCACATCACTCTGCACAACATTGAAAACATCACTCTACACAACATTGAAAACATCACTCTACATATCACTCTGCACAACATTGAAAACATCACTCTACACATCACTCTATACAACATAGAAAACATCACTCAACACATCACTCTACACAACATTGAAAACATCACTCAAAACATCACTCTCATCAACATTGAAAACATCACTCTACATATCACTCTGAACAACATTGAAAACATCACTCTACACATCACTCTACACAACATTGAAAACATCACTCTACACTTCACTTTACACAACATTGAAAACATCACTTTTCACATCACTCTACACAACATTGAAAACATCACTCTATACATCACTCTACACAACATTGACAACATCACTCTACACATCACTCTACACAACATTGAAAACATCACTCTACACATCACTCTGCACACCATTGAAATCATCACTCTGTACATCATTTGCACATCATTGAAAACATCACTCTACACATCAGTCTATACAATATTGAAAACATCACTCGACACATCACTCCACACAACATTGAAAACATCACTCTACATATCACTCTGCACAACATTGAAAACATCACTCTACACATCACTCGACACAACATTGAAAACATCACTCTACATATCACTCTGCACAACATTGAAAACATCACTCTACACATCACTCTGTACAACATAGAAAACATCACTCTGCACCTCACTCTGCACAACATTGAAAACATCACTCTGCACATCACTCCACACAACATTGAAAACATCACTCTACACATCACTCAGCACAACATTGAAAACATCACTCTACACATCACTCTTCACAACATTGAAAACATCACTCTACACATCACGCTACACAACTTTGAAAACATCACTCTACACTTCACTCTGCACAACATTGAAAACATCACTCAACACATCACTCTACACAACATTGAAAACATAATTCTGCACATCACTCTACACAACATTGAAAACATCACTCTACACAGCACTCTACACAACATTGAAAACAGCACTCTACACAACAATCTACACAACATTGAAAAGATCACTCTACACATCACTCTACACAACATTGAAAACATCACTCTACACATCAATCTATACAATATTGAATACATCACTCTACACATCACTCCGCACAACATTGAAAACATCACTCTACATATCACTCTGCACAACATTGAACACATCACTCAACACATCACTCTACACAACATTGAAAACATAATTCTGCACATCACTCTACACAACATTGAAAACATAACTCTACACATCACTCTACACAACATTGAAAACAGCACTCTACACAACAATCTACACAACATTGAAAAGATCACTCTACACATCACTCTACACAACATTGAAAACATCACTCTACACATCAATCTATACAATATTGAATACATCACTCTACACATCACTCCACACAACATTGAAAACATCACTCTACATATCACTCTGCACAACATTGAAAACATCACACTCCACATCACTCTACACAACATTGAAAACATCACTCTATGTTGTAGAGAGTAGAAATATATATATAGACTCAGGCATTAGGCACCTGCTGGATATTTAAAACTCACATAAGCTTAAATGGACACACACATAAAATGGCTGCCCAGGCATTATGGGAAATCAGGTAGTCAAACTGTGAACTGTAGAACGTTCACTGACCGAGCAATAACCCTGTGAGGCCCACTGTAGGAATGCCTGGGATGCGGGAAGACAGAGATAAGAAGGAAACCATCTCCTGTGAACAAGGCCATAAACCAATTAATTCCCCAGGAAGAAAGATAAGAGGGAAACCATTTGCTGTAAACAAGGCTATATACCAATTATTTCTCCCAGATGAAAGAACTAGGGAGAGAACCTATAAAGCCATCGATCAGCCCAAGCTGACAATGGTTCCCTGGATACTAGGAGAATTCTATTGGGTTAAAAGAACCTATATGTAATCTATAATCGCTGTGATTGGCTTGTGTCCAGCCGTGATGGGCTGTGTAACTGTAGTAAACTGTTTTGTAACTGTTGTGAAACATATAAAGGTACATGTAACTCTTTGTTCTGTGGAGAGAAACCTGGATACGGTCCTGTGTGTTTCCTCCCCGCTGAGCGTTATTAAATGCCGCCAGGCATTGGAACCGACTCTGAGTGTTGAGTGATTCTTCTAAGAAAACACTAACGCTAACAATGGCGTAGTCGACGGGATTTCCCGGAGTCGCTGGACGCCCTTGGAAAAAAAAACCCGGGTGAGTATAAACAACAATTTTTAAGTATAAAGGGTGCGGAAGGTGGAAGCTGGTTGATCGACATGAGGAGACGGTCTAATATCTCAAACGCCTAGCCTGAGCCTGAATTAAGAGGACTTTTGTCCCACGTGACGGCCAGGAACCAAGTAGGCGTAGGGAACACACTTAGACCGTGGGATCGTGATACCGAGAGACATCTTCCGGACCCAGTAGTGTAATTTGAAATACCCCGGGGTAGAACCAAGCGGTGTACAGCGGCTAATGGAATCCAAACCTGTGAACAGGGTCGGACCAACGGGCTGAGCGGTGGTAGGTAGTCGTTAAGGATACGTAGAGCACTGCGGGAATTGCTTAAACGCGTTTTTAAGAATTGTATAAGTTTGTGTAACAGCAGAACTTGTGACCTGACAGTAGCCAAGAGACAGTTTACTACAAGTCGCGCTAGAAAGAAAGCGGACCTCTGAGAGTAGATTTCTAACGGTACTAGTCCTACCCAGGAATGGCCATGAAAACAAGTAAACTCGAGTGGGGACCAGAAGGGTCGCTTACCCGCCACCTGGCGGAAAAACAAAAGAAGCTAATTGAAAAAATGATTAAAGCAGGGTGGAATCCTCAGGAACTAGTTATGTGAGGAATTATTTAGATAAAACTACGAATTCCCTGAAAGGTCATGGATCCAAAAATAGAGCCGGCCAAAACAAGAAGAGAGACTGTTGTAAATGTATGATCGTTGAGTGAGAAGTGTCTGTGTGATTTTTGACTGCAGAATGAATTTTTTATGTATTCATGTTCCGAAAGCCTGGTTGGAAGAGGAATGCAAGTGTCTGTTTATTTTAGAAACAGAGTGAAAGTCTTTTTTTAACCCTTTGTAATGTTGTCCTGTATGTGGGAAGTTTTAAGAAATTTAAGTTCGAAACGCAGGTGTGGATTTATTCGGATGATAAGTTACGGAGCTAGGAAAATAAACAAATAAAGAATAGGTTTGTTGAGCAAAATATTTATTTGACATGCTCACTTACTTGCCGAAAGAAAACATGCAATGATTGATTTGGTTGAAAGACATAAATTTAGTCTCGGAATGAGATAAAGAATGCTTTAAAAAAAAAAGAGCTTCTAAAAAAAAATGTTTTAAATAAAGATTGAAATTACAACGTTTGAATTGGGATTTTGAGATATTCAGAGAAGGCACAGGAAATACTGAGGTGGATTTAAAAAAAAAAAGAAAAAGATTAAATTAAATCTGATCAGGTCAAACTCCTGGGCAAGTGGCGAGCTATCTGCGAAGGTGTAAAAGGAACTTTTGGAAAATGTTAAAAACAGCAAGCTTTAGTAACGACTTTGAAACTGGAGCATTTTGAGATAACGAAAGGCAGCACTCAAACTCTCAAAGCCGGACTCCATTCCAGTTATGGAGAAAAAGAAAAAGATAAAGACGCCACTTTGAAAGTAAACAAATGATTTTAAATTAACAACTTTATGGAGTTACGAACCCTCCGTGTAAAATACAAAACCTAACTTGAAGAAAGAAAAAAAAGATGTAACGGACTAAATGGAAAAAGACATAAGTTACTAAATACTAGTTGATCTTTGCTGTGAAAAAGATATTGGTTTAATTCGAAGAAAAAAAAAAATTCGGAATAAGTAAAAAACACTCTACATGGATTCGAATTTTAAATTATGAAAAAGTTTCAATGCAGTTTGAAAAGATTTCCAAAATGGACAGTGTTTATCAAAAATGTCCCGAACAGTTTAAACAAGCAGGAGGGTTTTGAAGATAACGAGGAGAAAGAGAGAAATAAAAAAAAAACAGAATTGAATTTCAGTAAACAAAATTGCTATTGTATGTGTGGTCTTGTTTTAAAACCATTAAAAAAAAAATTCTTTGGCAAGTACTTGAATTAGAAGTTAAGAAAACATTGGAGTTTACTCTAATGATTTATGCTGTTTTTAACGGATTCCTAATTTCGAAGCCAGTTTTGAAAGCACAAAGACTTTTTTTTTCAGATGATTACGTGAAGTCACGTAATGACATCAGGTCTTCTTACAAACCTGGAAAGGAGTTAACCCTTTCCATTGACAGCCGTTTTATACTGAACATTATTAATTTGGATTTCTTAATAGGAAAAAAAATGACTCACCTAACAGAGGAAACAAAAATAAAAACAGAACTAGCTTATGTAATAATACTTGCCTGATACAATAAAGAAATAGATACTCAATAAAACAAATTGAAGAGTTAAAAGCTAAGATAAACAGGCTGGAAGAGATAACGGGTCTAGACGGATAGTGCAGTGCGCAGCCATAGCACCATCACCTCTGGCAATAGAGCCAATGTACCCCACGGTGGGTAGGTGTAGTCCACAAACCCAACCTAACGGTAAAGCAGACAGCGATGTTTGGAGGAATAGCTTTGGCCTTGGTCATAATAGGAGTTTCGGTAATATTTAAGTGGGTAAAGACACGGGCGCACGCCCTACAGATTCAGCTCGAAATGGTTCGATTATAACCTTGTCCTTCTGATTTTGCAGGGTGACAGGGACACTCGTAGAGCAAAAAACTTAACCCCTGGTGACGACCAGGCCGTCTGTTTAAAATTACAGATAATACTTACCGGAATGGGAATACGAAAGGCGCTACTCGTAATATGGATAGCCCTGCGACATGCACGTACCCTGGCAACACCGACGGACAGCAGAGCACGCTGGAAATAAACAACTTTATGAACTATGGAGTCTTGTTTAATTTAACGGACGGAATGTGCATCCCAGCAGCCAAGGACTGGAGCAAGGAAAGGACTTATTTTAATGCATGGTTACAAGTGAATCCTAATAATAATCCTAATAAGAATAAGAGTATGTGTACAGTGCTCCACGGGTATAAGGAGCAGATGCATTAAACGGAGGGATGTCAAAGGGCCTGATGAATGTACTTTCGGCATAATTTGCGCGCCTCCGGGACAATCCCAGCAATCAGTCATCCGCAAGAAGGGAATGGGGCTGTGTGGGTATTACGAGGAGGCGGGGGCGGCTGCAATATAATTGTATGTATGTTTCTCACCCCCTCCGACACCGCGCCCCATAAGAATCACTACATTGCCCGAAGAACTGCCTTGTCCCATAACTACTAAGGGACCAGAAAATGGGTTGCAATGTACAACGAAGGGGAATTATTGTATGATAATGTTAAACATGAAATTGTGCCTGTTCTGATCAATATTTCAGGCATCCAGATGCCGGAATATGGTACCGAACAGTCAAGGAAGATGTACAATGTATTAAGTGAAGTCGTAATGCAGCAGGCTGCCGATGCCATGGGTGCCAGTAAGTTCCGGGGACAGGGGTTAGCACCCAGGGTGAAGAGGGAAATAGTAAATGATGTTGCGACCGTTTTCAATACAGGAACCTCCGTAGTGAACTCGATAGACATACAAGGGTTAAATGAGAGGGTAGAACAGCTTAAAGGGGTGATGAAGGGGTTATTGGAGAGGGTGGAGCAAAACCAGGAAGACCAGGCCAACCTAGGAAAGGAGGGTGCCGAAATCCAGTTGGAAGGCATCTCAGTCCTGGAAGCTCACGCCAAAACCATCAATCACCTCATTGATAGAGAACAAGAAGATACAATAAAGCAAAGACAGGGGCAACTCTGTCATGCTTATGGTCTGTGGATGGTGGGACAGATCCGCCACAACCTCGACCAGATCCAACGCGGGGAAGTACCCGATTGGATAGACAGTTCACATTTGGCTCAGTTGGCGAACCAAAGGGGGACACTGGATAATTGTACTCTGAAGGGACTGACCCGAGTATACCCCGCAATTCCAGATTGCCAGATGGGTAGGACTACCGGGATAGGGATAGTCCTGTTGATCCCCATAGCAACGCCGGACTCACGGCCGTTCCCCTTATACCAACTAGAGAATATCGGAGTAATACGGGAAAATGTCTCCATACGCTACTACCTAACCACCACCTCTGCCGTTCGTCGAAACAACATACTTACTGGGATTTCCCTAGCAGATTGCAAGCAGAGGTGGGAAATCACAGTATGCCCTCACCCGGTGGGCCGAGGTGAACTGGACGAGTGCGGGTTTAACCGAACCAACGGGTGTGTACTAGAAATAGTGCCCGCACACATGCACTTCGCGAGGGCAGGCTACGGAGGGAGGGGAAGATACTACGTCTCTACCACAGAGCGTTCATACCAGTATAATGACCTACAGTGCCCTATACCGCAGCCAAACTTTTGCTTTACACCACTACGACCTGTCGCGATCGGGCAAGCACATATCACCCAGGTTAGGCGCCGGAAGTCCGAAGTTATTGAAGTAACTGATCAGCTCCATGATCATTAGCAGGATTATGACGAGCCAGAGCAGGTCCCTATCCCACATCTAACCGAGGTATTACGGGAGTTAAGGCTCAGAGTGGGGTAATCCGTAAAACTCTATCACCAGCTACAAACTAAAATCAAAGAACTGGAAGAAGATACCGAGGTAGACTTACAAAGTCAGAGTTGGTGGAGAAAAGTCTGGGACTGGGGAATAAATGTGAACATCCACCCATGGATCCGAATTATTTCACACACACTGGTCGGAATACAATTAATCTTAGCAATAACATGGGGCGTGATGGCCTGCCAGGTATGCAGGCGCCACAAACGGTGGAAACGGACCAATCACCGTTCCCTGGATATTAAACAAGCCTGTTTGATAAGGGGACGGGAGGAGCTAGCATTTGTTAATTTGATCTAAGCAACCGGGACTCCTGAAACCGCATGACTGGCCAGCACGTTGAGGCAAGGTATACCGGGCCGTGCACAAATATCAGATAAAGGCAGTACGGTCGGTTAAAAGGGGACTAGGACTAGTCCCTTTACCGAAAGGGGGAAATGTTGTAGAGAGTAGAAATATATATATAGACTCAGGCATTAGGCACCTGCTGGATATTTAAAACTCACATAAGCTTAAATGGACACACACATAAAATGGCTGCCCAGGCATTATGGGAAATCAGGTAGTCAAACTGTGAACTGTTGAACGTTCACTGACCGAGCAATAACCCTGTGAGGCCCACTGTAGGAATGCCTGGGATGCGGGAAGACAGAGATAAGAAGGAAACCATCTCCTGTGAACAAGGCCATAAACCAATTAATTCCCCAGGAAGAAAGATAAGAGGGAAACCATTTGCTGTAAACAAGGCTATATACCAATTATTTCTCCCAGATGAAAGAACTAGGGAGAGAACCTATAAAGCCATCGATCAGCCCAAGCTGACAATGGTTCCCTGGATACTAGGGGAATTCTATTGGGTTAAAAGAACCTATATGTAATCTATAATCGTTGTGATTGGCTTGTGTCCAGCCGTGATGGGCTGTGTAACTGTAGTAAACTGTTTTGTAACTGTTGTGAAACATATTAAGGTACATGTAACTCTTTGTTCTGTGGAGAGAAACCTGGATACGGTCCTGTGTGTTTCCTCCCCACTGAGCGTTATTAAATGCCGCCAGGCATTGGAACCGACTCTGAGTGTTGAGTGATTCTTCTAAGAAAACACTAACGCTAACACTCTACATATCACTCTGCACAAAATTGAAAACATCACTATACATATCACATCACTCTACACATCACTCTACACAACATTGAAAACATCACTCTACACATCACTCTACACAACATTGAAAACATCACTCTACACTTTACTCGACACAACATTGAAAACATCTCTCTACACTACATTGAAAACATCACTCTACACATCACTCTACACAACATTGAAAACGACACTCTATACATCACTCGACACAACATTGAAAAAATCACTCTACACATCACTCTACACAACACTGAAAACATCACTAAACACATCACTCTACACAACATTGAAAACATCAACCTACACATCACTCTACAGAACATTGAAAACATCACTCTACACATCACTCGACACAACATTGTAAACATCACTCTACACATAACTCTGCACACCATTGAAAACATCACTCTACACTTCACTCCACACAACATTGAAAACATCGCTCTAAACAACAATCTACACAACATTGAAAACATCAATCTACACATCACTCTGCAGAATATTGAAAACATCACTCTACACATCACTCTACACAACATTGAAAACATCACTCTATACATCACTCAACACAACATTGAAAAAATCACTCTGTACATCATTCTGCACAACATTGAAAACATCAATCTACACAACACTCTACAGAACATTTAAAACATCACTCTACACATCACTCTCCACAAAATTGAAAACATCACTCTACACAACAATCTACACAACATTGAAAACATCACTCTACACAACACTCTACAAAACATTGAAAACATCACTCTACACATCACTCTCCACAACATTGAAAACATCACTCTACACAACAATCTATACAACATTGAAAACATCACTCTACACATCACTCTACACAACATTGAAAACATCACTCTACACATTACTCTGCACAACATTGAAAACATCACTCTACACATCACTCTGCACAACATTGAAAACATCACTCTACACATCACTCTACACAACATTGAAAACATCACTCTACACTTAACTTTACACAACATTGAAAACATCACTCAACACATCACTCTACACAACATTGAAAACATCACTCTGCACATCACTCTACACAATATTGAAAACATCACTCTACACACCACTCTACACAACATTGAAAACATCACTCTACACAACAATCTACGCAACATTGATAACATCACTCTACACATCACTCTACACAACATTAAAAACATCACTCTACACAACAATCTACACAACATTGAAAACATCACTCTACACATCACTCTACACAATATTGAAAACATCACTCTACACAGCACTCTACACAGCATTGAAAACATCACTCTACACATCACTCTACACAACATTGAAAACATCATTCTATACATCACTCTGCACAACATTGTAAACATCACTCTACACATGACTCTACACAACATTGAAAAAATCACACTGTACCCCACTCTGCACAACATTGAATACATTAGTCTATACATCACTCTACAGAACATTTAAAACATCACTCTACACATCACTCTCCAGAACATTTAAATATCACGCTACACATTACTCTACACAACATTGAAATCATCATTCTACACATCACTCCACACAACATTGAAAACATCACTCTACATATCACTCTGCACAACATTGAAAACATCACTCTACACATCACTCTACACAACATTGAAAACATCACTCTACATATCACTCTGCACAACATTGAAAACATCACTCTACACATCACTCTATACAACATAGAAAACATCACTTTACACATCACTCTACACAACATTGAAAACATCACTCTACACATCAATCTATACAATATTGAAAACATCACTCGACTCATCACTCCACACATCATTGAAGACATCACTCTACATATCACTCTGCACAACATTGAAAACATCACTCTACACATCACTCTACACAACATTGAAAACATCACTCTACGTATCACTCTGCACAACATTGAAAACATCACTCTACACATCACTCTATACAACATAGAACACATCACTCTGCACATCACTCTGCACAACATTGAAAACATCACTCTACACATCACTCTGCACAACATTGAAAACATCACTCTATACATCACTCTACACAGCATTGTAAACAGCACTCTACACATCACTCTGCACAACATTGAGTACAGCACTCTGCACATCACTCTACACAACATTGAAAACATCACTCTACACATCACTCGACACAACATTGAAAAAATTACTCTACATATCACTCTACAGAACATTGAAAACATCACTCTACACATCACTCTGCACAACATTGAAAACATCACTCTATACATCACTCTACACAACATTGTAAACATCACTCTACACATGACTCTACACAACATTGAAAACATCACTCTGTATCCCACTCTGCACAACATTGAATACATCACTCTATACGTCACTCTACAGAACATTGAAAACATCACTCTACACCTCACTCTCCACAACATTGAAATATCACGCTACACATCACTCTACACAACATTGAAATCATCACTCTGCACATCACTCTGCACAACATTGAAAACATCACTCTACACATCACTCTACACAACATTGAAAACATCACTCTACACATCACTCGACACAACATTGAAAACATCAATCTACACAGCACTCTACACAACATTGAAATCATTACTCAACACATCCCTCTGCACAACATTGAAAACATCACTCTACACATCACTCTACACAACATTGAAAACATCACTCTACATATCACTCTGCACAACATTGAAAACATCACTCTACACATCACTCTATACAACATAGAAAACATCACTCAACACATCACTCTACACAACATTGAAAACATCACTCAAAACATCACTCTCATCAACATTGAAAACATCACTCTACATATCACTCTGAACAACATTGAAAACATCACTCTATACATCACTCTACACAACATTGAAAACATCACTCTACACTTCACTTTACACAACATTGAAAACATCACTATACACATCACTCTACACAACATTGAAAACTTCACTCTATACATCACTCTACACAACATTGACAACATCACTCTACACATCACTCTACACAACATTGAAAACATCACTCTACACATCACTCTGCACACCATTGAAATCATCACTCTGTACATCATTCTGCACATCATTGAAAACATCACTCTACACATCAGTCTATACAATATTGAAAACATCACTCGACACATCACTCCACACAACATTGAAAACATCACTCTACATATCACTCTGCACAACATTGAAAACATCACTCTACACATCACTCTGCACAACATTGAAAACATCACTCTACACATCACTCTACACAACATTGAAAACATCACTCTACATATCACTCTGCACAACATTGAAAACATCACTCTACACATCACTCTATACAACATAGAAAACATCACTTTACACATCACTCTACACAACATTGAAAACATCACTCTACACATCAATCTATACAATATTGAAAACATCACTCGACTCATCACTCCACACATCATTGAAGACATCACTCTACATATCACTCTGCACAACATTGAAAACATCACTCTACACATCACTCTACACAACATTGAAAACATCACTCTACGTATCACTCTGCACAACATTGAAAACATCACTCTACACATCACTCTATACAACATAGAACACATCACTCTGCACATCACTCTGCACAACATTGAAAACATCACTCTACACATCACTCTGCACAACATTGAAAACATCACTCTATACATCACTCTACACAGCATTGTAAACAGCACTCTACACATCACTCTGCACAACATTGAGTACAGCACTCTGCACATCACTCTACACAACATTGAAAACATCACTCTACACATCACTCGACACAACATTGAAAAAATTACTCTACATATCACTCTACAGAACATTGAAAACATCACTCTACACATCACTCTGCACAACATTGAAAACATCACTCTATACATCACTCTACACAACATTGTAAACATCACTCTACACATGACTCTACACAACATTGAAAACATCACTCTGTATCCCACTCTGCACAACATTGAATACATCACTCTATACGTCACTCTACAGAACATTGAAAACATCACTCTACACCTCACTCTCCACAACATTGAAATATCACGCTACACATCACTCTACACAACATTGAAATCATCACTCTGCACATCACTCTGCACAACATTGAAAACATCACTCTACACATCACTCTACACAACATTGAAAACATCACTCTACACATCACTCGACACAACATTGAAAACATCAATCTACACAGCACTCTACACAACATTGAAATCATTACTCAACACATCCCTCTGCACAACATTGAAAACATCACTCTACACATCACTCTACACAACATTGAAAACATCACTCTACATATCACTCTGCACAACATTGAAAACATCACTCTACACATCACTCTATACAACATAGAAAACATCACTCAACACATCACTCTACACAACATTGAAAACATCACTCAAAACATCACTCTCATCAACATTGAAAACATCACTCTACATATCACTCTGAACAACATTGAAAACATCACTCTATACATCACTCTACACAACATTGAAAACATCACTCTACACTTCACTTTACACAACATTGAAAACATCACTATACACATCACTCTACACAACATTGAAAACTTCACTCTATACATCACTCTACACAACATTGACAACATCACTCTACACATCACTCTACACAACATTGAAAACATCACTCTACACATCACTCTGCACACCATTGAAATCATCACTCTGTACATCATTCTGCACATCATTGAAAACATCACTCTACACATCAGTCTATACAATATTGAAAACATCACTCGACACATCACTCCACACAACATTGAAAACATCACTCTACATATCACTCTGCACAACATTGAAAACATCACTCTACACATCACTCGACACAACATTGAAAACATCACTCTACATATCACTCTGCACAACATTGAAAACATCACTCTACACATCACTCTGTACAACATAGAAAACATCACTCTGCACCTCACTCTGCACAACATTGAAAACATCACTCTGCACATCACTCCACACAACATTGAAAACATCACTCTACACATCACTCAGCACAACATTGAAAACATCACTCTACACATCACTCTGCACAACATTGAAAACATCACTCTACACATCACGCT
The DNA here is from genome assembly GCF_044704955.1 of Pristiophorus japonicus. Classification (NCBI taxonomy): domain Eukaryota; kingdom Metazoa; phylum Chordata; class Chondrichthyes; family Pristiophoridae; genus Pristiophorus; species Pristiophorus japonicus. The sequence goes on from NC_092005.1 coordinate 13,999,005, forward strand.
ACACAACTTTGAAAACATCACTCTACACTTCACTCTGCACAACATTGAAAACATCACTCAACACATCACTCTACACAACATTGAAAACATAATTCTGCACATCACTCTACACAACATTGAAAACATCACTCTACACAGCACTCTACACAACATTGAAAACAGCACTCTACACAACAATCTACACAACATTGAAAAGATCACTCTACACATCACTCTACACAACATTGAAAACATCACTCTACACATCAATCTATACAATATTGAATACATCACTCTACACATCACTCCGCACAACATTGAAAACATCACTCTACATATCACTCTGCACAACATTGAACACATCACACTACACATCACTCTACACAACATTGAAAACATTACTCTACACATCACTCTACACAACATTGAAAACATAACTCTACACATCACTCTACACAACATTGAAAACATCACTCTATATATCACTCTGCACAACATTGAAAACATCACTCAACACATCACTCTACACAACATTGAAAACATAATTCTGCACATCACTCTACACAACATTGAAAACATCACTCTACACAGCACTCTACACAACATTGAAAACAGCACTCTACACAACAATCTACACAACATTGAAAAGATCACTCTACACATCACTCTACACAACATTGAAAACATCACTCTACACATCAATCTATACAATATTGAATACATCACTCTACACATCACTCCACACAACATTGAAAACATCACTCTACATATCACTCTGCACAACATTGAAAACATCACACTCCACATCACTCTACACAACATTGAAAACATCACTCTATGTTGTAGAGAGTAGAAATATATATATAGACTCAGGCATTAGGCACCTGCTGGATATTTAAAACTCACATAAGCTTAAATGGACACACACATAAAATGGCTGCCCAGGCATTATGGGAAATCAGGTAGTCAAACTGTGAACTGTAGAACGTTCACTGACCGAGCAATAACCCTGTGAGGCCCACTGTAGGAATGCCTGGGATGCGGGAAGACAGAGATAAGAAGGAAACCATCTCCTGTGAACAAGGCCATAAACCAATTAATTCCCCAGGAAGAAAGATAAGAGGGAAACCATTTGCTGTAAACAAGGCTATATACCAATTATTTCTCCCAGATGAAAGAACTAGGGAGAGAACCTATAAAGCCATCGATCAGCCCAAGCTGACAATGGTTCCCTGGATACTAGGAGAATTCTATTGGGTTAAAAGAACCTATATGTAATCTATAATCGCTGTGATTGGCTTGTGTCCAGCCGTGATGGGCTGTGTAACTGTAGTAAACTGTTTTGTAACTGTTGTGAAACATATAAAGGTACATGTAACTCTTTGTTCTGTGGAGAGAAACCTGGATACGGTCCTGTGTGTTTCCTCCCCGCTGAGCGTTATTAAATGCCGCCAGGCATTGGAACCGACTCTGAGTGTTGAGTGATTCTTCTAAGAAAACACTAACGCTAACAATGGCGTAGTCGACGGGATTTCCCGGAGTCGCTGGACGCCCTTGGAAAAAAAAACCCGGGTGAGTATAAACAACAATTTTTAAGTATAAAGGGTGCGGAAGGTGGAAGCTGGTTGATCGACATGAGGAGACGGTCTAATATCTCAAACGCCTAGCCTGAGCCTGAATTAAGAGGACTTTTGTCCCACGTGACGGCCAGGAACCAAGTAGGCGTAGGGAACACACTTAGACCGTGGGATCGTGATACCGAGAGACATCTTCCGGACCCAGTAGTGTAATTTGAAATACCCCGGGGTAGAACCAAGCGGTGTACAGCGGCTAATGGAATCCAAACCTGTGAACAGGGTCGGACCAACGGGCTGAGCGGTGGTAGGTAGTCGTTAAGGATACGTAGAGCACTGCGGGAATTGCTTAAACGCGTTTTTAAGAATTGTATAAGTTTGTGTAACAGCAGAACTTGTGACCTGACAGTAGCCAAGAGACAGTTTACTACAAGTCGCGCTAGAAAGAAAGCGGACCTCTGAGAGTAGATTCCTAACGGTACTAGTCCTACCCAGGAATGGCCATGAAAACAAGTAAACTCGAGTGGGGACCAGAAGGGTCGCTTACCCGCCACCTGGCGGAAAAACAAAAGAAGCTAATTGAAAAAATGATTAAAGCAGGGTGGAATCCTCAGGAACTAGTTATGTGAGGAATTATTTAGATAAAACTACGAATTCCCTGAAAGGTCATGGATCCAAAAATAGAGCCGGCCAAAACAAGAAGAGAGACTGTTGTAAATGTATGATCGTTGAGTGAGAAGTGTCTGTGTGATTTTTGACTGCAGAATGAATTTTTTATGTATTCATGTTCCGAAAGCCTGGTTGGAAGAGGAATGCAAGTGTCTGTTTATTTTAGAAACAGAGTGAAAGTCTTTTTTTAACCCTTTGTAATGTTGTCCTGTATGTGGGAAGTTTTAAGAAATTTAATTTCGAAACGCAGGTGTGGATTTATTCGGATGATAAGTTACGGAGCTAGGAAAATAAACAAATAAAGAATAGGTTTGTTGAGCAAAATATTTATTTGACATGCTCACTTACTTGCCGAAAGAAAACATGCAATGATTGATTTGGTTGAAAGACATAAATTTAGTCTCGGAATGAGATAAAGAATGCTTTAAAAAAAAAAGAGCTTCTAAAAAAAAATGTTTTAAATAAAGATTGAAATTACAACGTTTGAATTGGGATTTTGAGATATTCAGAGAAGGCACAGGAAATACTGAGGTGGATTTAAAAAAAAAAAGAAAAAGATTAAATTAAATCTGATCAGGTCAAACTCCTGGGCAAGTGGCGAGCTATCTGCGAAGGTGTAAAAGGAACTTTTGGAAAATGTTAAAAACAGCAAGCTTTAGTAACGACTTTGAAACTGGAGCATTTTGAGATAACGAAAGGCAGCACTCAAACTCTCAAAGCCGGACTCCATTCCAGTTATGGAGAAAAAGAAAAAGATAAAGACGCCACTTTGAAAGTAAACAAATGATTTTAAATTAACAACTTTATGGAGTTACGAACCCTCCGTGTAAAATACAAAACCTAACTTGAAGAAAGAAAAAAAAGATGTAACGGACTAAATGGAAAAAGACATAAGTTACTAAATACTAGTTGATCTTTGCTGTGAAAAAGATATTGGTTTAATTCGAAGAAAAAAAAAAAATTCGGAATAAGTAAAAAACACTCTACATGGATTCGAATTTTAAATTATGAAAAAGTTTCAATGCAGTTTGAAAAGATTTCCAAAATGGACAGTGTTTATCAAAAATGTCCCGAACAGTTTAAACAAGCAGGAGGGTTTTGAAGATAACGAGGAGAAAGAGAGAAATAAAAAAAAAACAGAATTGAATTTCAGTAAACAAAATTGCTATTGTATGTGTGGTCTTGTTTTAAAACCATTAAAAAAAAAATTCTTTGGCAAGTACTTGAATTAGAAGTTAAGAAAACATTGGAGTTTACTCTAATGATTTATGCTGTTTTTAACGGATTCCTAATTTCGAAGCCAGTTTTGAAGGCACAAAGACTTTTTTTTTCAGATGATTACGTGAAGTCACGTAATGACATCAGGTCTTCTTACAAACCTGGAAAGGAGTTAACCCTTTCCATTGACAGCCGTTTTATACTGAACATTATTAATTTGGATTTCTTAATAGGAAAAAAAAAGACTCACCTAACAGAGGAAACAAAAATAAAAACAGAACTAGCTTATGTAATAATACTTGCCTGATACAATAAAGAAATAGATACTCAATAAAACAAATTGAAGAGTTAAAAGCTAAGATAAACAGGCTGGAAGAGATAACGGGTCTAGACGGATAGTGCAGTGCGCAGCCATAGCACCATCACCTCTGGCAATAGAGCCAATGTACCCCACGGTGGGTAGGTGTAGTCCACAAACCCAACCTAACGGTAAAGCAGACAGCGATGTTTGGAGGAATAGCTTTGGCCTTGGTCATAATAGGAGTTTCGGTAATATTTAAGTGGGTAAAGACACGGGCGCACGCCCTACAGATTCAGCTCGAAATGGTTCGATTATAACCTTGTCCTTCTGATTTTGCAGGGTGACAGGGACACTCGTAGAGCAAAAAACTTAACCCCTGGTGACGACCAGGCCGTCTGTTTAAAATTACAGATAATACTTACCGGAATGGGAATACGAAAGGCGCTACTCGTAATATGGATAGCCCTGCGACATGCACGTACCCTGGCAACACCGACGGACAGCAGAGCACGCTGGAAATAAACAACTTTATGAACTATGGAGTCTTGTTTAATTTAACGGACGGAATGTGCATCCCAGCAGCCAAGGACTGGAGCAAGGAAAGGACTTATTTTAATGCATGGTTACAAGTGAATCCTAATAAGAATCCTAATAAGAATAAGAGTATGTGTACAGTGCTCCACGGGTATAAGGAGCAGATGCATTAAACGGAGGGATGTCAAAGGGCCTGATGAATATACTTTCGGCATAATTTGCGCGCCTCCGGGACAATCCCAGCAATCAGTCATCCGCAAGAAGGGAATGGGGCTGTGTGGGTATTACGAGGAGGCGGGGGCGGCTGCAATATAATTGTATGTATGTTTCTCACCCCCTCCGACACCGCGCCCCATAAGAATCACTACATTGCCCGAAGAACTGCCTTGTCCCATAACTACTAAGGGACCAGAAAATGGGTTGCAATGTACAACGAAGGGGAATTATTGTATGATAATGTTAAACATGAAATTGTGCCTGTTCTGATCAATATTTCAGGCATCCAGATGCCGGAATATGGTACCGAACAGTCAAGGAAGATGTACAATGTATTAAGTGAAGTCGTAATGCAGCAGGCTGCCGATGCCATGGGTGCCAGTAAGTTCCGGGGACAGGGGTTAGCACCCAGGGTGAAGAGGGAAATAGTAAATGATGTTGCGACCGTTTTCAATACAGGAACCTCCGTAGTGAACTCGATAGACATACAAGGGTTAAATGAGAGGGTAGAACAGCTTAAAGGGGTGATGAAGGGGTTATTGGAGAGGGTGGAGCAAAACCAGGAAGACCAGGCCAACCTAGGAAAGGAGGGTGCCGAAATCCAGTTGGAAGGCATCTCAGTCCTGGAAGCTCACGCCAAAACCATCAATCACCTCATTGATAGAGAACAAGAAGATACAATAAAGCAAAGACAGGGGCAACTCTGTCATGCTTATGGTCTGTGGATGGTGGGACAGATCCGCCACAACCTCGACCAGATCCAACGCGGGGAAGTACCCGATTGGATAGACAGTTCACATTTGGCTCAGTTGGCGAACCAAAGGGGGGCACTGGATAATTGTACTCTGAAGGGACTGACCCGAGTATACCCCGCAATTCCAGATTGCCAGATGGGTAGGACTACCGGGATAGGGATAGTCCTGTTGATCCCCATAGCAACGCCGGACTCACGGCCGTTCCCCTTATACCAACTAGAGAATATCGGAGTAATACGGGAAAATGTCTCCATACGCTACTACCTAACCACCACCTCTGCCGTTCGTCGAAACAACATACTTACTGGGATTTCCCTAGCAGATTGCAAGCAGAGGTGGGAAATCACAGTATGCCCTCACCCGGTGGGCCGAGGTGAACTGGACGAGTGCGGGTTTAACCGAACCAACGGGTGTGTACTAGAAATAGTGCCCGCACACATGCACTTCGCGAGGGCAGGCTACGGAGGGAGGGGAAGATACTACGTCTCTACCACAGAGCGTTAATACCAGTATAATGACCTACAGTGCCCTATACCGCAGCCAAACTTTTGCTTTACACCACTACGACCTGTCGCGATCGGGCAAGCACATATCACCCAGGTTAGGCGCCGGAAGTCCGAAGTTATTGAAGTAACTGATCAGCTCCATGATCATTAGCAGGATTATGACGAGCCAGAGCAGGTCCCTATCCCACATCTAACCGAGGTATTACGGGAGTTAAGGCTCAGAGTGGGGCAATCCGTAAAACTCTATCACCAGCTACAAACTAAAATCAAAGAACTGGAAGAAGATACCGAGGTAGACTTACAAAGTCAGAGTTGGTGGAGAAAAGTCTGGGACTGGGGAATAAATGTGAACATCCACCCATGGATCCGAATTATTTCACACACACTGGTCGGAATACAATTAATCTTAGCAATAACATGGGGCGTGATGGCCTGCCAGGTATGCAGGCGCCACAAACGGCGGAAACGGACCAATCACCGTTCCCTGGATATTAAACAAGCCTGTTTGATAAGGGGACGGGAGGAGCTAGCCTTTGTTAATTTGATCTAAGCAACCGGGACTCCTGAAACCGCATGACTGGCCAGCACGTTGAGGCAAGGAATACCGGGCCGTGCACAAATATCAGATAAAGGCAGTACGGTCGGTTAAAAGGGGACTAGGACTAGTCCCTTTACCGAAAGGGGGAAATGTTGTAGAGAGTAGAAATATATATATAGACTCAGGCATTAGGCACCTGCTGGATATTTAAAACTCACATAAGCTTAAATGGACACACACATAAAATGGCTGCCCAGGCATTATGGGAAATCAGGTAGTCAAACTGTGAACTGTTGAACGTTCACTGACCGAGCAATAACCCTGTGAGGCCCACTGTAGGAATGCCTGGGATGCGGGAAGACAGAGATAAGAAGGAAACCATCTCCTGTGAACAAAGCCATAAACCAATTAATTCCCCAGGAAGAAAGATAAGAGGGAAACCATTTGCTGTAAACAAGGCTATATACCAATTATTTCTCCCAGATGAAAGAACTAGGGAGAGAACCTATAAAGCCATCGATCAGCCCAAGCTGACAATGGTTCCCTGGATACTAGGGGAATTCTATTGGGTTAAAAGAACTTATATGTAATCTATAATCGTTGTGATTGGCTTGTGTCCAGCCGTGATGGGCTGTGTAACTGTAGTAAACTGTTTTGTAACTGTTGTGAAACATATAAAGGTACATGTAACTCTTTGTTCTGTGGAGAGAAACCTGGATACGGTCCTGTGTGTTATTAAATGCCGCCAGGCATTGGAACCGACTCTGAGTGTTGAGTGATTCTTCTAAGAAAACACTAACGCTAACACTCTACATATCACTCTGCACAAAATTGAAAACATCACTATACATATCACATCACTCTACACATCACTCTACACAACATTGAAAACATCACTCTACACATCACCCTACACAACATTGAAAACATCACTCTACACTTTACTCGACACAACATTGAAAACATCTCTCTACACTACATTGAAAACATCACTCTACACATCACTCTACACAACATTGAAAACGACACTCTATACATCACTCGACACAACATTGAAAAAATCACTCTACACATCACTCTACACAACATTGTAAACACCACTCTACACATCACTCTACACACCATTGAAAAATTCACTCTACACATCACTCTACACAACACTGAAAACATCACTAAACACATCACTCTACACAACATTGAAAACATCAACCTACACATCACTCTACAGAACATTGAAAACATCACTCTACACATCACTCGACACAACATTGTAAACATCACTCTACACATAACTCTGCACACCATTGAAAACATCACTCTACACTTCACTCCACACAACATTGAAAACATCGCTCTAAACAACAATCTACACAACATTGAAAACATCAATCTACACATCACTCTGCAGAATATTGAAAACATCACTCTACACTTCACTCTACACAACATTGAAAACATCACTCTATACATCACTCAACACAACATTGAAAAAATCACTCTGTACATCATTCTGCACAACATTGAACACATCAATCTACACAACACTCTACAGAACATTGAAAACATCACTCTACACATCACTCTCCACAAAATTGAAAACATCACTCTACACAACAATCTACACAACATTGAAAACATCACTCTACACAACACTCTACAAAACATTGAAAACATCACTCTACACATCACTCTCCACAACATTGAAAACATCACTCTACACAACAATCTATACAACATTGAAAACATCACTCTACACATCACTCTACACAACATTGAAAACATCACTCTACACATTACTCTGCACAACATTGAAAACATCACTCTACACATCACTCTGCACAACATTGAAAACATCACTCTACACATCACTCTACACAACATTGAAAACATCACTCTACACTTAACTTTACACAACATTGAAAACATCACTCAACACATCACTCTACACAACATTGAAAACATCACTCTGCACATCACTCTACACAATATTGAAAACATCACTCTACACACCACTCTACACAACATTGAAAACATCACTCTACACAACAATCTACGCAACATTGATAACATCACTCTACACATCACTCTACACAACATTAAAAACATCACTCTACACAACAATCTACACAACATTGAAAACATCACTCTACACATCACTCTACACAATATTGAAAACATCACTCTACACAGCACTCTACACAGCATTGAAAACATCACTCTACACATCACTCTACACAACATTGAAAACATCATTCTATACATCACTCTGCACAACATTGTAAACATCACTCTACACATGACTCTACACAACATTGAAAAAATCACAATGTACCCCACTCTGCACAACATTGAATACATCAGTCTATACATCACTCTACAGAACATTTAAAACATCACTCTACACATCACTCTCCAGAACATTTAAATATCACTCTACACATCACTCTACACAACATTGAAATCATCATTCTACACATCACACCACACAACATTGAAAACATCACTCTACATATCACTCTGCACAACATTGAAAACATCACTCTACACATCACTCTACACAACATTGAAAACATCACTCTACATATCACTCTGCACAACATTGAAAACATCACTCTACACATCACTCTATACAACATAGAAAACATCACTCTACACATCACTCTACACAACATTGAAAACATCACTCTACACATCAATCTATACAATATTGAAAACATCACTCGACTCATCACTCCACACATCATTGAAGACATCACTCTACATATCACTCTGCACAACATTGAAAACATCACTCTACACATCACTCTACACAACATTGAAAACATCACTCTACGTATCACTCTGCACAACATTGAAAACATCACTCTACACATCACTCTATACAACATAGAACACATCACTCTGCACATCACTCTGCACAACATTGAAAACATCACTCTACACATCACTCTGCACAACATTGAAAACATCACTCTATACATCACTCTACACAGCATTGTAAACAGCACTCTACACATCACTCTGCACAACATTGAGTACAGCACTCTGCACATCACTCTACACAACATTGAAAACATCACTCTACACATCACTCGACACAACATTGAAAAAATTACTCTACATATCACTCTACAGAACATTGAAAACATCACTCTACACATCACTCTGCACAACATTGAAAACATCACTCTATACATCACTCTACACAACATTGTAAACATCACTCTACACATGACTCTACACAACATTGAAAACATCACTCTGTATCCCACTCTGCACAACATTGAATACATCACTCTATACGTCACTCTACAGAACATTGAAAACATCACTCTACACCTCACTCTCCACAACATTGAAATATCACGCTACACATCACTCTACACAACATTGAAATCATCACTCTGCACATCACTCTGCACAACATTGAAAACATCACTCTACACATCACTCGACACAACATTGAAAACATCAATCTAGACAGCACTCTACACAACATTGAAAACATTACTCAACACATCACTCTGCACAACATTGAAAACATCACTCTACACATCACTCTACACAACATTGAAAACATCACTCTACATATCACTCTGAACAACATTGAAAACATCACTCTACACATCACTCTATACAACATAGAAAACATCACTCTGCACCTCACTCTGCACAACATTGAAAACATCACTCTACACAACAATCTACACAACATTGAAAAGATCACTCTACACATCACTCTACACAACATTGAAAACATCACTCTACATATCAATCTATACAATATTGAATACATCACTCTACACATCACTCCACACAACATTGAAAACATCACTCTACATATCACTCTGCACAACATTGAAAACATCACACTGCACATCACTCTACACAACATTGAAAACATCACTCTACATATCACTCTGCACAACATTGAAAACATCACTATACATATCACATCACTCTACACATCACTCTACACAACATTGAAAACATCACTCTACACATCATTGTACACAACATTGAAAACATTAACTCTACACTTCACTCTACACAACATTGAAAACATCAATCTACACATCATTCTGCAGAATATTGAAAACATCACTGTACACATCACTCTACACAACATTGTAAACATCACTCTATACATCACTCTACACAGCATTGTAAACATCACTCTACACATCACTCTGCACAACATTGAGAACATCACTCTGCACATCACTCTACACAACATTGAAATCATCACTCTGCACATCACTCTGCAAAGCATTGAAAACATCACTCTACACATCACTCTACACAACATTGAAAACATCACTCTACACATCACTCGACACAACATTGAAAACATCATACTCCACAGCACTCTACACAACATTGAAATCATTACTCAACACATCACTCTGCACAACATTGAAAACATCATTCTACACATCACTCTACACCACATTGAAAACATCACTCTACATATCACTCTGCACAACATTGAAAACATCACTCTACACATCACTCTATACAACATAGAAACATCACTCTGCACCTCACTCTGCACAGCATTGAAAACATCACTCTACACAACAATCTACACAACATTGAAAAGATCACTCTACACATCACTCTACACAACATTGAAAACATCACTCTACAAATCAATCTATACAATATTGAATACATCACTCTACACATCACTCCACACAACATTGAAAACATCACTCTACATATCACTCTGCACAACATTGAAAACATCACACTACACATCACTCTACACAACATTGAAAACATCACTCTACATATCACTCTGCACAACATTGAAAACATCACTATACATATCACATCACTCTACACATCACTCTACACAACCTTGAAAACATCACTCTACACATCATTCTACACAACATTGAAAACATTCACTCTACACTTCACTCTACACAACATTGAAAACATCAATCCACACATCATTCTGCAGAATATTGAAAACATTACTGCACACATCACTCTACACAACATTGTAAACATCACTCTATACATCACTCTACACAGCATTGTAAACATCACTCTACACATCACTCTGCACAACATTGAAAACATCACTCTACACATCACTCTATACAACATAGAACACATCACTCTGCACATCACTCTGCACAACATTGAAAACATCACTCTATACATCACTCTACACAGCATTGTAAACAGCACTCTACACATCACTCTGCACAACATTGAGTACAGCACTCTGCACATCACTCTACACAACATTGAAAACATCACTCTACACATCACTCGACACAACATTGAAAAAATTACTCTACATATCACTCTACAGAACATTGAAAACATCACTCTACACATCACTCTGCACAACATTGAAAACATCACTCTATACATCACTCTACACAACATTGTAAACATCACTCTACACATGACTCTACACAACATTGAAAACATCACTCTGTATCCCACTCTGCACAACATTGAATACATCACTCTATACGTCACTCTACAGAACATTGAAAACATCACTCTACACCTCACTCTCCACAACATTGAAATATCACGCTACACATCACTCTACACAACATTGAAATCATCACTCTGCACATCACTCTGCACAACATTGAAAACATCACTCTACACATCACTCGACACAACATTGAAAACATCAATCTAGACAGCACTCTACACAACATTGAAAACATTACTCAACACATCACTCTGCACAACATTGAAAACATCACTCTACACATCACTCTACACAACATTGAAAACATCACTCTACATATCACTCTGAACAACATTGAAAACATCACTCTACACATCACTCTATACAACATAGAAAACATCACTCTGCACCTCACTCTGCACAACATTGAAAACATCACTCTACACAACAATCTACACAACATTGAAAAGATCACTCTACACATCACTCTACACAACATTGAAAACATCACTCTACATATCAATCTATACAATATTGAATACATCACTCTACACATCACTCCACACAACATTGAAAACATCACTCTACATATCACTCTGCACAACATTGAAAACATCACACTGCACATCACTCTACACAACATTGAAAACATCACTCTACATATCACTCTGCACAACATTGAAAACATCACTATACATATCACATCACTCTACACATCACTCTACACAACATTGAAAACATCACTCTACACATCATTGTACACAACATTGAAAACATTAACTCTACACTTCACTCTACACAACATTGAAAACATCAATCTACACATCATTCTGCAGAATATTGAAAACATCACTGTACACATCACTCTACACAACATTGTAAACATCACTCTATACATCACTCTACACAGCATTGTAAACATCACTCTACACATCACTCTGCACAACATTGAGAACATCACTCTGCACATCACTCTACACAACATTGAAATCATCACTCTGCACATCACTCTGCAAAGCATTGAAAACATCACTCTACACATCACTCTACACAACATTGAAAACATCACTCTACACATCACTCGACACAACATTGAAAACATCATACTCCACAGCACTCTACACAACATTTAAATCATTACTCAACACATCACTCTGCACAACATTGAAAACATCATTCTACACATCACTCTACACCACATTGAAAACATCACTCTACATATCACTCTGCACAACATTGAAAACATCACTCTACACATCACTCTATACAACATAGAAACATCACTCTGCACCTCACTCTGCACAGCATTGAAAACATCACTCTACACAACAATCTACACAACATTGAAAAGATCACTCTACACATCACTCTACACAACATTGAAAACATCACTCTACAAATCAATCTATACAATATTGAATACATCACTCTACACATCACTCCACACAACATTGAAAACATCACTCTACATATCACTCTGCACAACATTGAAAACATCACACTACACATCACTCTACACAACATTGAAAACATCACTCTACATATCACTCTGCACAACATTGAAAACATCACTATACATATCACATCACTCTACACATCACTCTACACAACATTGAAAACATCACTCTACACATCATTCTACAGAACATTGAAAACATTCACTCTACACTTCACTCTACACAACATTGAAAACATCAATCCACACATCATTCTGCAGAATATTGAAAACATTACTGCACACATCACTCTACACAACATTGTAAACATCACTCTATACATCACTCTACACAGCATTGTAAACATCACTCTACACATCACTCTGCACAACATTGAAAACATCACTCTACACATCACTCTATACAACATAGAACACATCACTCTGCACATCACTCTGCACAACATTGAAAACATCACTCTATACATCACTCTACACAGCATTGTAAACAGCACTCTACACATCACTCTGCACAACATTGAGTACAGCACTCTGCACATCACTCTACACAACATTGAAAACATCACTCTACACATCACTCGACACAACATTGAAAAAATTACTCTACATATCACTCTACAGAACATTGAAAACATCACTCTACACATCACTCTGCACAACATTGAAAACATCACTCTATACATCACTCTACACAACATTGTAAACATCACTCTACACATGACTCTACACAACATTGAAAACATCACTCTGTATCCCACTCTGCACAACATTGAATACATCACTCTATACGTCACTCTACAGAACAATGAACACATCACTCTACACCTCACTCTCCACAACATTGAAATATCACGCTACACATCACTCTACACAACATTGAAATCATCACTCTGCACATCACTCTGCACAACATTGAAAACATCACTCTACACATCACTCGACACAACATTGAAAACATCAATCTAGACAGCACTCTACACAACATTGAAAACATTACTCAACACATCACTCTGCACAACATTGAAAACATCACTCTACACATCACTCTACACAACATTGAAAACATCACTCTACATATCACTCTGAACAACATTGAAAACATCACTCTACACATCACTCTATACAACATAGAAAACATCACTCTGCACCTCACTCTGCACAACATTGAAAACATCACTCTACACAACAATCTACACAACATTGAAAAGATCACTCTACACATCACTCTACACAACATTGAAAACATCACTCTACATATCAATCTATACAATATTGAATACATCACTCTACACATCACTCCACACAACATTGAAAACATCACTCTACATATCACTCTGCACAACATTGAAAACATCACACTGCACATCACTCTACACAACATTGAAAACATCACTCTACATATCACTCTGCATAACATTGAAAACATCACTATACATATCACATCACTCTACACATCACTCTACACAACATTGAAAACATCACTCTACACATCATTGTACACAACATTGAAAACATTAACTCTACACTTCACTCTACACAACATTGAAAACATCAATCTACACATCATTCTGCAGAATATTGAAAACATCACTGTACACATCACTCTACACAACATTGTAAACATCACTCTATACATCACTCTACACAGCATTGTAAACATCACTCTACACATCACTCTGCACAACATTGAGAACATCAGTCTGCACATCACTCTACACAACATTGAAATCATCACTCTGCACATCACTCTGCAAAGCATTGAAAACATCACTCTACACATCACTCTACACAACATTGAAAACATCACTCTACACATCACTCGACACAACATTGAAAACATCATACTCCACAGCACTCTACACAACATTGAAATCATTACTCAACACATCACTCTGCACAACATTGAAAACATCATTCTACACATCACTCTACACCACATTGAAAACATCACTCTACATATCACTCTGCACAACATTGAAAACATCACTCTACACATCACTCTATACAACATAGAAACATCACTCTGCACCTCACTCTGCACAGCATTGAAAACATCACTCTACACAACAATCTACACAACATTGAAAAGATCACTCTACACATCACTCTACACAACATTGAAAACATCACTCTACAAATCAATCTATACAATATTGAATACATCACTCTACACATCACTCCACACAACATTGAAAACATCACTCTACATATCACTCTGCACAACATTGAAAACATCACACTACACATCACTCTACACAACATTGAAAACATCACTCTACATATCACTCTGCACAACATTGAAAACATCACTATACATATCACATCACTCTACACATCACTCTACACAACATTGAAAACATCACTCTACACATCATTCTACACAACATTGAAAACATTCACTCTACACTTCACTCTACACAACATTGAATACATCAATCCACACATCATTCTGCAGAATATTGAAAACATTACTGCACACATCACTCTACACAACATTGTAAACATCACTCTATACATCACTCTACACAGCATTGTAAACATCACTCTACACATCACTCTGCACAACATTGAGAACATCACTCTGCACATCACTCTACACAACATTGGAATCATCACTCTGCACATCACTCTGCACAACATTGAAAACATAACTCTACACATCAATCTACACAACATTGAAAACATCATTCTACACATCACTCGACACAACATTGAAAACATCAATCTACACAGCACTCTACACAACATTGAAATCATTACTCAACACATCACTCTGCACAACATTGAAAACATCACTCTACACATCACTCTACACAACATTGAAAACATCACTCTACATATCACTCTGCACACCATTGAAAACATCACTCTACACATCACTCTATACAACATAGAAAACATCACTCTGCACCTCACTCTGCACAACATTGAAAACTTCACTCTACACATCACTCTACACAACATTGAAAACACTGCTCTATACATCACTCTACACTGCTTTGTAAACATCATTCTACATATCACTCTGCACAACATTGAGAACATCACTCTGCACATCACTCTACACAAATTTGAAAAAATCACTCTACACATCACTCGACAGAACATTGAATACATTACTCTACATATCACTCTACAGAACACTGAAAACATCACTCTATACATCACTCTACACAACATTGTAAACATCACTCTGCACATGACTCTACACAACATTGAAAAAATCACTCTGTATCCCACTCTGCACAACATTGAATACATCACTCTATACGTCACTCTACAGAACATTGAAGACATCACTCTACACCTCACTCTCCACAACATTGAAATATCACGCTACACATCACTCTAAACAACATTGAAATCATCACTCAACACATCAGCCTACACAACATTGAAAACATCACTCTACACATTACTCTACACAACATTGAAAACATCACTCTACTCATCACTCGACACAACATTGAAAACATCAATCTACACAGCACTCTACACAACATTGTAAACATTACTCAACACATCACTCTGCACAACATTGAAAACATCACTCTGCACATCACTCTGCACAACATTGAAATCATCACTCTACACATCACTCTACACAACATTGAAAACATCACTCTACACATCACTCTGCACAACATTGAAAACATCACTCAACACATCCCTCTACACAACATTGAAAACATCACTCTGCACATCACTCTACACAATATTGAAAACATCACTCTACACAGCACTCTACCCAACATTGAAAACATCACTCTAAACAACAATCTACACAACATTGAAAAAATCACTCTACACATCACTCAACACAACATTGAAAACAACTCTCTACACTACATTGAAAACATCATTCTACACATCACTCTACACAACATTGAAAACGACACTCTATACATCACTCGACACAACATTGAAAAAATCACTCTACACATCACTCTACACAACATTGTAAACACCACTCTACACATCACTCTACACACCATTGAAAAATTCACTCTACACATCAATCTACACAACACTGAAAACATCACTAAACACATCACTCTACACAACATTGAAAACATCACTCTACACATCACTCTACACAACATTGAAAACATCACTCTACACATCACTCGACACAACATTGAAAACATCAATCTACACAGCACTCTACACAACATTGAAAACATTACTCAACACATCACTCTACACAACATTGAAAACATCACTCTACACAGCACTCTACACAGCATTGAAAACATCACTCTACATATCACTCTGCAGAACATTGAAAACATCACTCTACACATCACTCTGCACAACATTGAAAACATCACTCTATACATCACTCTACACAACATTGTAAACATCACTCTACACATGACTCTACACAACATTGAAAACATCACTCGGTATCCCACTCTGCACAACATTGAATACATCACTCTATACGTCACTCTACAGAACATTGAAAACATCACTCTACACCTCACTCTCCACAACATTGAAATATCACGCTACACACCACTCTACACAACATTGAAATCATCACTCTGCACATCACTCTGCACAACATTGAAAACATCACTCTACACATCACTCGACACAACATTGAAAACATCAATCTAGACAGCACTCTACACAACATTGAAAACATTACTCAACACATCACTCTGCACAACATTGAAAACATCACTCTACACATCACTCTACACAACATTGAAAACATCACTCTACATATCACTCTGAACAACATTGAAAACATCACTCTACACATCACTCTATACAACATAGAAAACATCACTCTGCACCTCACTCTGCACAACATTGAAAACATCACTCTACACAACAATCTACACAACATTGAAAAGATCACTCTACACATCACTCTACACGACATTGAAAACATCACTCTACATATCAATCTATACAATATTGAATACATCACTCTACACATCACTCCACACAACATTGAAAACATCACTCTACATATCACTCTGCACAACATTGAAAACATCACACTGCACATCACTCTACACAACATTGAAAACATCACTCTACATATCACTCTGCACAACATTGAAAACATCACTATACATATCACATCACTCTACACATCACTCTACACAACATTGAAAACATCACTCTACACATCATTGTACACAACATTGAAAACATTAACTCTACACTTCACTCTACACAACATTGAAAACATCAATCTACACATCATTCTGCAGAATATTGAAAACATCACTGTACACATCACTCTACACAACATTGTAAACATCACTCTATACATCACTCTACACAGCATTGTAAACATCACTCTACACATCACTCTGCACAACATTGAGAACATCACTCTGCACATCACTCTACACAACATTGAAATCATCACTCTGCACATCACTCTGCAAAGCATTGAAAACATCACTCTACACATCACTCTACACAACATTGAAAACATCACTCTACACATCACTCGACACAACATTGAAAACATCATACTCCACAGCACTCTACACAACATTGAAATCATTACTCAACACATCACTCTGCACAACATTGAAAACATCATTCTACACATCACTCTACACCACATTGAAAACATCACTCTACATATCACTCTGCACAACATTGAAAACATCACTCTACACATCACTCTATACAACATAGAAACATCACTCTGCACCTCACTCTGCACAGCATTGAAAACATCACTCTACACAACAATCTACACAACATTGAAAAGATCACTCTACACATCACTCTACACAACATTGAAAACATCACTCTACAAATCAATCTATACAATATTGAATACATCACTCTACACATCACTCCACACAACATTGAAAACATCACACTACACATCACTCTACACAACATTGAAAACATCACTCTACATATCACTCTGCACAACATTGAAAACATCACTATACATATCACATCACTCTACACATCACTCTACACAACATTGAAAACATCACTCTACACATCATTCTACACAACATTGAAAACATTCACTCTACACTTCACTCTACACAACATTGAAAACATCAATCCACACATCATTCTGCAGAATATTGAAAACATTACTGCACACATCACTCTACACAACATGTAAACATCACTCTATACATCACTCTACACAGCATTGTAAACATCACTCTACACATCACTCTGCACAACATTGAGAACATCACTCTGCACATCACTCTACACAACATTGGAATCATCACTCTGCACATCACTCTGCACAACATTGAAAACATAACTCTACACATCAATCTACACAACATTGAAAACATCATTCTACACATCACTCGACACAACATTGAAAACATCAATCTACACAGCACTCTACACAACATTGAAATCATTACTCAACACATCACTCTGCACAACATTGAAAACATCACTCTGCACATCACTCTACACAACATTGAAAACATCACTCTACATATCACTCTGCACAACATTGAAAACATCACTCTACACATCACTCTATACAACATAGAAAACATCACTCTGCACCTCACTCTGCACAACATTGAAAACTTCACTCTACACAACATTGAAAACACTGCTCTATACATCACTCTACACTGCTTTGTAAACATCATTCTACATATCACTCTGCACAATATTGAGAACATCACTCTGCACATCACTCTACACAAATTTGAAAAAATCACTCTACACATCACTCGACAGAACATTGAATACATTACTCTACATATCACTCTACAGAACACTGAAAACATCACTCTATACATCACTCTACACAACATTGTAAACATCACTCTGCACATGACTCTACACAACATTGAAAAAATCACTCTGTATCCCACTCTGCACAACATTGAATACATCACTCTATACGTCACTCTACAGAACATTGAAGACATCACTCTACACCTCAATCTCCACAACATTGAAATATCACGCTACACATCACTCTAAACAACATTGAAATCATCACTCAACACATCAGCCTACACAACATTGAAAACTTCACTCTACACATTACTCTACACAACATTGAAAACATCACTCTACTCATCACTCGACACAACATTGAAAACATCAATCTACACAGCACTCTACACAACATTGTAAACATTACTCAACACATCACTCTGCACAACATTGAAAACATCACTCTGCACATCACTCTGCACAACATTGAAATCATCACTCTACACATCACTCTACACAACATTGAAAACATCACTCTACACATCACTCTGCACAACATTGAAAACATCACTCAACACATCCCTCTACACAACATTGAAAACATCACTCTGCACATCACTCTACACAATATTGAAAACATCACTCTACACAGCACTCTACCCAACATTGAAAACATCACTCTAAACAACAATCTACACAACATTGAAAAAATCACTCTACACATCACTCAACACAACATTGTAAACACCACTCTACACATCACTCTACACACCATTGAAAAATTCACTCTACACATCAATCTACACAACACTGAAAACATCACTAAACACATCACTCTACACAACATTGAAAACATCAACCTACACATCACTCTACAGAACATTGAAAACATCACTCTACACATCACTCGACACAACATTGTAAACATCACTCTACACATAACTCTGCACACCATTGAAAACATCACTCTACACTTCACTCCACACAACATTGAAAACATCGCTCTAAACAACAATCTACACAACATTGAAAACATCAATCTACACATCACTCTGCAGAATATTGAAAACATCACTCTACACATCACTCTACACAACATTGAAAACATCACTCTATACATCACTCAACACAACATTGAAAAAATCACTCTGTACATCATTCTGCACAACATTGAAAACATCAATCTACACAACACTCTACAGAACATTTAAAACATCACTCTACACATCACTCTCCACAACATTGAAAACATCACTCTACACAACAATCTACACAACATTGAAAACATCACTCTACACAACACTCTACAAAACATTGAAAACATCACTCTACACATCACTCTCCACAACATTGAAAACATCACTCTACACAACAATCTATACAACATTGAAAACATCACTCTACACATCACTCTACACAACATTGAAAACATCACTCTACACATTACTCTGCACAACATTGAAAACATCACTCAACACATCACTCTGCACAACATTGAAAACATCACTCTACACATCACTCTACACAACATTGAAAACATCACTCTACACTTAACTTTACACAACATTGAAAATATCACTCAACACATCACTCTACACAACATTGAAAACATCACTCTGCACATCACTCTACACAATATTGAAAACATCACTCTACACACCACTCTACACAACATTGAAAACATCACTCTACACAACAATCTACGCAACATTGATAACATCACTCTACACATCACTCTACACAACATTAAAAACATCACTCTACACAACAATCTACACAGCATTGAAAACATCACTCTACACATCACTCTACACAACATTGAAAACATCATTCTATACATCACTCTGCACAACATTGTAAACATCACTCTACACATGACTCTACACAACATTGAAAAAATCACACTGTACCCCACTCTGCACAACATTGAATACATCACTCTATACATCACTCTACAGAACATTGAAAACATCACTCTACACATCACTCTCCAGAACATTTAAATATCACGCTACACATCACTCTACACAACATTGAAATCATAATTCTACACATCACTCCACACAACATTGAAAACATCACTCTACATATCACTCTGCACAACATTGAAAACATCACTCTACACATCACTCTACACAACATTGAAAACATCACTCTACATATCACTCTGCACAACATTGAAAACATCACTCTACACATCACTCTATACAACATAGAAAACATCACTCTACACATCACTCTACACAACATTGAAAACATCACTCTACACATCAATCTATACAATATTGAAAACATCACTCGACACATCACTCCACACAACATTGAAAACATCACTCTACATATCACTCTGCACAACATTTAAAACATCACTCTACACATCACTCTACACAACATTGAAAACATCACTCTACGTATCACTCTGCACAACATTGAAAAAATCACTCTACACATCACTCTATACAACATAGAACACATCACTCTGCACATCACTCTGCACAACATTGAAAACATCACTCTACACATCACTCTACACAACATTGAAAACATCACTCTATACATCACTCTACACAGCATTGTAAACAGCACTCTACACATCACTCTGCACAACATTGAGTACAGCACTCTACATATCACTCTACAGAACATTGAAAACATCACTCTACACATCACTCTGCACAACATTGAAAACATCACTCTATACATCACTCTACACAACATTGTAAACATCACTCTACACATGACTCTACACAACATTGAAAAAATCACTCTGTATCCCACTCTGCACAACATTGAATACATCACTCTATACGTCACTCTACAGAACATTGAAAACATCACTCTACACCTCACTCTCCACAACATTGAAATATCACGTTACACATCACTCTACACAACATTGAAATCATCACTCTGCACATCACTCTGCACAACATTGAAAACATCACTCTACACATCACTCGACACAACATTGAAAACATCAATCTAGACAGCACTCTACACAACATTGAAAACATTACTCAACACATCACTCTGCACAACATTGAAAACATCACTCTACACATCACTCTACACAACATTGAAAACATCACTCTACATATCACTCTGAACAACATTGAAAACATCACTCTGCACATCACTCTATACAACATAGAAAACATCACTCTGCACCTCACTCTGCACAACATTGAAAACATCACTCTACACAACAATCTACACAACATTGAAAAGATCACTCTACACATCACTCTACACAACATTGAAAACATCACTCTACATATCAATCTATACAATATTGAATACATCACTCTACACATCACTCCACACAACATTGAAAAAACATCACTCTACATATCACTCTGCACAACATTGAAAACATCACACTGCACATCACTCTACACAACATTGAAAACATCACTCTACATATCACTCTGCACAATATTGAAAACATCACTATACATATCACATCACTCTACACATCACTCTACACAACATTGAAAACATCACACTACACATCATTGTACACAACATTGAAAACATTAACTCTACACTTCACTCTACACAACATTGAAAACATCAATCTACACATCATTCTGCAGAATATTGAAAACATCACTGTACACATCACTCTACACAACATTGTAAACGTCACTCTATACATCACTCTACACAGCATTGTAAACATCACTCTACACATCACTCTGCACAACATTGAGAACATCACTCTGCACATCACTCTACACAACATTGAAATCATCACTCTGCACATCACTCTGCAAATCATTGAAAACATCACTCTACACATCACTCTACACAACATTGAAAACATCACTCTACACATCACTCGACACAACATTGAAAACATCATACTCCACAGCACTCTACACAACATTGAAATCATTACTCAACACATCACTCTGCACAACATTGAAAACATCACTCTACACATCACTCTACACAACATTGAAAACATCACTCTACATATCACTCTGCACAACATTGAAAACATCACTCTACACATCACTCTATACAACATAGATCACATCACTCTGCACCTCACTCTGCACAGCATTGAAAACATCACTCTACACAACAATCTACACAACATTGAAAAGATCACTCTACACATCACTCTACACAACATTGAAAACATCACTCTACAAATCAATCTATACAATATTGAATACATCACTCTACACATCACTCCACACAACATTGAAAACATCACTCTACATATCACTCTGCACAACATTGAAAACATCACACTACACATCACTCTACACAACATTGAAAACATCACTCTACATATCACCCTGCACAACATTGAAAACATCACTATACATATCACATCACTCTACACATCACTCTACACAACATTGAAAACATCACTCTACACATCAATCTACACAACATTGAAAACATTCACTCTACACTTCACTCTACACAACATTGAAAACATCAATCCACACATCATTCTGCAGAATATTGAAAACATTACTGTACACATCACTCTACACAACATTGTAAACATCACTCTATACATCACTCTACACAGCATTGTAAACATCACTCTACACATCACTCTGCACAACATTGAGAACATCACTCTGCACATCACTCTACACAACATTGGAATCATCACTCTGCACATCACTCTGCACAACATTGAAAACATAACTCTACACATCACTCTACACAACATTGAAAACATCATTCTACACATCACTAGACACAACATTGAAAACATCAATCTACACAGCACTCTACACAACATTGAAATCATTATTCAACACATCACTCTGCACAACATTGAAAACATCACTCTACACATCACTCTACACAACATTGAAAACATCACTCTACATATCACTCTGCACAACATTGAAAACATCACTCTACACATCACTCTATACAACATAGAAAACATCACTCTGCACCTCACTCTGCACAACATTGAAAACATCACTCTACACATCACTCTACACAACATTGAAAACACTACTCTATACATCACTCTACACTGCTTTGTAAACATCATTCTACATATCACTCTGCACAACATTGAGAACATCACTCTGCACATCACTCTACAAAAATTTGAAAAAATCACACTACACATCACTCGACACAACATTGAATACATTACTCTACATATCACTCTACAGAACACTGAAAACATCACTCTATACATCACTCTACACAACATTGTAAACATCACTCTGCACATGACTCTACACAACATTGAAAAAATCACTCTGTATCCCACTCTGCACAACATTGAATACATCACTCTATACGTCACTCTACAGAACATTGAAAACATCACTCTACACCTCACTCTCCACAACATTGAAATATAACGCTACACATCACTCTGCACAATATTGAAAACATCACTCTGCAGATCACTCTGCACAACATTGAAAACATCACTCTACACATCACTCTACACAACATTGAAAACATCACTCTACACATCACTCTGCACAACATTGAAAACATCACTCTAAACATCACTCTGCACACCATTGAAAACATCACTCTACACATCACTCTACACAACATTGAAAACATCACTCTACACTTCACTTTACACAACATTGAAAACATCACACAACACATCACTCTACACAACATTGAAAACATCACTCTGCACACCACTCTACACAATATTGAAAACTCACTCTACACAGCACTCTACACAACATTGAAAACATCACTCTGCACAAAAATCTACGCAACATTGATAACATCACTCTACACATCACTCTACACAAAATTGAAAACATCACTCTACACAACAATCTACACAACATTGAAAACATCACTCTGCACATCACTCTACACAATATTGAAAACATCACTCTACACAGCACTCTACACAGCATTGAAAACATCACTCTACACATCACTCGACACAATATTGAAAACATCACTCTATACATCACTCTACACAACATTGTAAACATCACTCGACACATGACTCTACACAACATTGAAAACATCATTCTACATATCACTCTGCACAACATTGAAAATATCACTCTAAACATCACTCTACAGAACATTGAAAATATCACTCTACACATCACTCTCCACAACATTGAAAACATCACTCTAAACATCACTCTGCACAACATAGAAAACATCACTCTGCACCTCACTCTGCACAACATTGAAAACATCACTCTGCACATCACTCCACACAACATTGAAAGCATCCCTCTACACATCACTCAGCACAACATTGAAAACATCACTCTACACATCACTCTGCACAACATTGAAAACATCACTCTACA
Source organism: Pristiophorus japonicus (assembly GCF_044704955.1). Taxonomy (NCBI): domain Eukaryota; kingdom Metazoa; phylum Chordata; class Chondrichthyes; family Pristiophoridae; genus Pristiophorus; species Pristiophorus japonicus. Next base: position 14,025,192 of record NC_092005.1, read on the forward strand.
CATCACTCTACACAACTTTGAAAACATCACTCTACACTTCACTCTGCGCGACATTGAAAACATCACTCAACACATCGCTCTACACAACATTGAAAACATCACTCTGCACATCACTCTACACAACATTGAAAACATCACTCTACAAAGCACTCTACACAACATTGAAAACATCACTCTGCACAACAATCTACACAACATTGAAAAGACCACTCTACACATCAGTCTAAACAACATTGAAAACATCACTCTACACATCACTCAGCACAACATTGAAAACATCATTCTACACATCACTCTGCACAACATTGAAAACATCACTCTACACATCACTCTACACAACTTTGAAAACATCACTCTACACTTCACTCTGCACAACATTGAAAATATCACTCTACATATCACTCTGCACAACATTGAAAACATCACTATACATATCACATCACTCTACACATCACTCTACACAACATTGAAAACATCACTCTACACATCACTCTACACAACATTGAAAACATCACTCTACACTTCACTCTACACAACATTGAAAACATCACTCTACACTACATTGAGAACATCACTCTACACATAACTCTACACAACATTGAAAACATCACTATACACATCACTCTACACATCATTGAAAACAGCAGTCTGCACTTCACTTTACACAACATTGAAAACATCACTCAACACATCACTCTACACAACATTGAAAACATCAATCTGCACATCACTCTACACAATATTGAAAACATCACTCTACACAGCACTCTACACAACATTGAAAACATCACTCTCCACAACAATCTACACAACATTGATAACATCACTCTGCACATCACTCTACACAACATTGAAAACATCACTCTACACAGCACTCTACACAACATTGAAAACATCACTCTACACATCCCTCTACACAACATTGAAAACATCACTCTACACAGCACTCTACACAGCATTGAAAACATCACGTTACACATCACTCTACACAACATTGAAAACATCACTCTATACATCACTCTACACAACATTGTAAACATCACTCTACACATGACTCTACACAACATTGAAAAAATCACTCTGTACCCCACTCTGCACAACATTGAATACATCACTCTATACATCACTCTACAGAACATTGAAAACATCACTCTACACATCACTCTCCACAACTTTTAAATATCACTCTACGCATCACTCTACATAACACTGAAATCATCACTCTACACATCACTCTGCACAACTTTGAAAATATCACTCTACACATCACTCCACACAACATTGAAAACATCACTCGACACATCACTCGACACAACATTGAAAACATCGCTATACACATCACTCTGCACAACATTGAAAACATCACTCTGCACATCACCCTGCACAACATTGAAAACATCACTCTACACATCACTCTCCACAACATTGAAAACATCACTCGACACATCACTCGACACAACATTGAAAACATCGCTATACACATCACTCTGCACAACATTGAAAACATCACTCTACACATCACTCTGCACAACATTGAAAACATCACTCTACACAACATTGAAAACATCACTCTACACTTCACTTTACACAACATTGAAAACATCACTCAACACATCACTCTACACAACATTGAAAACATCACTCTGCACATCACTCTACACAATATTGAAAACATCACTCTACACAGCACTCTACACAACATTGAAAACATCACTCTACACAACAATCTACGCAACATTGAAAACATCACTCTCCACATCACTCTACACAACATTGAAAACATCACTCTACACATCACTCAGCACAACATTGAACACATCACTCTACACATCACTCTGCACAACATTGAAAACATCACTCTACACATCACTCTACACAACTTTGAATACATCACTCTGCACTTCACTCCACACAACATTGAAAACATCGCTCAACATATCGCTCTACACAACATTGAAAACATCACTCTGCACATCACTCTATACAACATTGAAAACATCACTCTACACAGCACTCTACACAACATTGAAAACATCACTCTACACAATAATCTACACAACATTGAAAACATCACTCTACACATCACTCTACACCACATTGAAAACATCACTCAACACGTCAATCTATACAATATTGAAAACATCACTCTACACATCACTCTACACAGCATTGAAAACATCACTCTACACAATAATCTGCACAACATTGAAAACATCACTCTACACATCACTCAACACAACATTGAAAACATCACTCAACACATCAATCTATACAATATTGAAAACATCACTCGACACATCACTCCACACAACATTGAAAACATCACTCTATATATCACTCTGCACAACATTGAAAACATCACTCTACACATCACTCGACACAACATTGAAAACATCACTCTGCACCTCACTCTGCACAACATTGAAAACATCACTCTGCACATCACTCCACACAACATTGAAAACATCACTCTACACATTACTCAGCACAACATTGAAAACATCACTCTACACATCACTCTGCACAACATTGAAAACATCACTCTACACATCACTCTACACAACTTTGAAGACATCACTCTACACTTCCCTCTACACAACATTGAAAACAACACTCAACACATCACTCTACACAATATTGAAAACATCACTCTGGACATCACTCTACACAACATTGAAAACATCACTCTGCACAACAATCTACACAACATTGAAAAGATCACTCTACATATCACTCTGCACAACATTGAAAACATCACTATACCTATCACATCACTCTACACATCACTCTACACAACATTGAAAACATCACTCTATACATCACTCTACACAGCATTGTAAACATCACTCTACACATCACTCTGCACAACATTGAGAACATCACTCTGCACATCACTCTACACAACATTGAAAACATCACTCTACACATTACTCAGCACAACATTGAAAACATCACTCTACACATCACTCTGCACAACATTGAAAACATCACTCTACACATCACTCTACACAACTTTGAAGACATCACTCTACACTTCCCTCTACACAACATTGAAAACATCACTCAACACATCACTCTACACAATATTGAAAACATCACTCTGCACATCACTCTACACAACATTGAAAACATCACTCTGCACAACAATCTACACAACATTGAAAAGATCACTCTACATATCACTCTGCACAACATTGAAAACATCACTATACCTATCACATCACTCTACACATCACTCTACACAACATTGAAAACATCACTCTATACATCACTCTACACAGCATTGTAAACATCACTCTAGACATCACTCTGCACAACATTGAGAACATCACTCTGCACATCACTCTACACAACATTGAATTCATCACTCTGCACATCACTCTGCACAACATTGAAAACATCACTCTACACATCACTCTACACAACATTGAAAACACCACTCTACACATCACTCTACACATCATTGAAAACATCACTCTACACATCACTCTACACAACACTGAAAACATCACGCAACACATCACTCTACACAACATTGAAAACGTCAATCTACACATCACTCTACAGAACATTGAAAACATCACTCTACACATCATTCGACACAACATTGTAAACATCACTCTACACATAACTCTGCACACCATTGAAAACATCACTCTACACTTCACTCTACACAACATTGAAAACATCGCTCTAAACAACAATCTACACAACATTGAAAACATCAATCTACACATCACTCTGCAGAATATTGAAAACATCACTCTACACATCACTACACAACATTGAAAACATCACTCTATACATCACTCAACACAACATTGAAAAAATCACTCTGTACATCATTCTGCACAACATTGAAAACATCAATCTACACAACAATCTACACAACATTGATAACATCACTCTGCACATCACTCTACACAACATTGAAAACATCACTCTACACAGCACTCTACACAACATTGAAAACATCACTCTACACATCACTCTACACAACATTGAAAACATCACTCTACACAGCACTCTACACAGCATTGAAAACATCACTCTACACATCACTCTACACAACATTGAAAACATCACTCTATACATCACTCTACGCAACATTGTAAACATCACTCTACACATGACTCTACACAACATTGAAAAAATCACTCTGTACCCCACTCTGCACAACATTGAATACATCACTCTATACATCACTCTACAGAACATTGAAAACATCACTCTACACATCACTCTCCACAACTTTTAAATATCACTCTACACATCACTCTACATAACACTGAAATCATCACTCTACACATCACTCTGCACAACATTGAAAACATCACTCTACACATCACTCTCCACAACATTGAAAACATGACTCTACACATCACTCTGCACAACATTGAAAACATCACTCTACACATCACTCTGCACAACATTGAAAACATCACTCTACACAACATTGAAAACATCACTCTACACTTCACTTTACACAACATTGAAAACATCACTCAACACATCACTCTACACAACATTGAAAACATCACTCTGCACATCACTCTACACAATATTGAAAACATCACTCTACACAGCACTCTACACAACATTGAAAACATCACTCTACACAACAATCTACGCAACATTGAAAACATCACTCTCCACATCACTCTACACAACATTGAAAACATCACTCTACACATCACTCAGCACAACATTGAACACATCACTCTACACATCACTCTGCACAACATTGAAAACATCACTCTACACATCACTCTACACAACTTTGAATACATCACTCTACACTTCACTCCACACAACATTGAAAACATCGCTCAACATATCGCTCTACACAACATTGAAAACATCACTCTGCATATCACTCTATACAACATTGAAAACATCACTCTACACAGCACTCTACACAACATTGAAAACATCACTCTACACAATAATCTACACAACATTGAAAACATCACTCTACACATCACTCTACACAACATTGAAAACATCACTCAACACGTCAATCTATACAATATTGAAAACATCACTCTACACATCACTCTACACAGCATTGAAAACATCACTCTACACTTCACTTTACACAACATTGAAAACATTACTCAACACATCACTCTACACAACATTGAAAACATCACTCTGCACATCACTCTACACAATATTGAAAACATCACTCTACACAGCACTCTACCCAACATTAAAACCATCACTCTACACAACAATCTACACAACATTGAAAAGATCACTCTACACATCACTCAACACAACATTGAAAACATCACTCTACACATCAATCTATACAATATTGAAAACATCACTCGACACATCACTCCACACAACATTGAAAACATCACTCTATATATCACTCTGCACAACATTGAAAACATCACTCTACACATCACTCGACACAACATTGAAAACATCACTCTGCACCTCACTCTGCACAACATTGAAAACATCACTCTGCACATCACTCCACACAACATTGAAAACATCACTCTACACATTACTCAGCACAACATTGAAAACATCACTCTACACATCACTCTGCACAACATTGAAAACATCACTCTACACATCACTCTACACAACTTTGAAAACATCACTCTACACTTCCCTCTACACAACATTGAAAACATCACTCAACACATCACTCTACACAATATTGAAAACATCACTCTGCACATCACTCTACACAACATTGAAAACATCACTCTACACAGCACTCTACACAACATTGAAAACATCACTCTGCACAACAATCTACACAACATTGAAAAGATCACTCTACATATCACTCTGCACAACATTGAAAACATCACTATGCCTATCACATCACTCTACACATCACTCTACACAACATTGAACACATCACTCTATACATCACTCTACACAGCATTGTAAACATCACTCTACACATCACTCTGCACAACATTGAGAACATCACTCTGCACATCACTCTACACAACATTGATTTCATCACTCTGCACATCACTCTGCACAACATTGAAAACATCACTCTACACATCACTCTACACAACATTGAAAACACCACTCTACACATCACTCTACACACCATTGAAAACATCACTCTACACATCACTCTACACAACACTGAAAACATCACGCAACACATCACTCTACACAACATTGAAAACATCGCTCTAAACAACAATCTACACAACATTGAAAACATCAATCTACACATCACTCTGCAGAATATTGAAAACATCACTCTACACATCACTCTACACAACATTGAAAACATCACTCTATACATCACTCAACACAACATTGAAAAAATCACTCTGTACATCATTCTGCACAACATTGAAAACATCAATCTACACAACAATCTACACAACATTGATAACATCACTCTGCACATCACTCTACACAACATTGAAAACATCACTCTACACAGCACTCTACACAACATTGAAAACATCACTCTACACATCACTCTACACAACATTGAAAACATCACTCTACACAGCACTCTACACAGCATTGAAAACATCACTCTACACATCACTCTACACAACATTGAAAACATCACTCTATACATCACTCTACACAACATTGTAAACATCACTCTACACATGACTCTACACAACATTGAAAAAATCACTCTGTACCCCACTCTGCACAACATTGAATACATCACTCTATACATCACTCTACAGAACATTGAAAACATCACTCTACACATCACTCTCCACAACTTTTAAATATCACTCTACACATCACTCTACACAACATTGAAAACATCACTCTTTGCATCACTCTGCACAACATTGAAAACATCACTCTGCACATCACACTGCACAACATTGAAAACATCATTCTACACATCACTCCACACAACATTGAAAACATCACTCTACACATCACTCTGCACAACATTGAAAACATCACTCTACACATCACTCTGCACAACATTGAAAACATCACTCTACACATCACTCTGCACAACATTGAAAACATCACTCTACACATCACTCTATACAACATAGAAAACATCACTCTGCACCTCACTCTGCACAACATTGAAAACATCACTCTACACACCACTCCACACAACATTGAAAACATCACTCTACACATCACTCTACACACTATTGAAAACATCACTCTACACAGCACTCGACACAACATTGAAAACATCACTCTAAACAACAATCTACACAACATTGAAAACATCACTCTACACATCACTCGACACAACATTGAAAACTTCACTCTACACATCAATCTATACAATATTGAAAACATCACTCGACACATCACTCCACACAACATTGAAAACATCACTCTACATATCACTCTACACAAAATTGAAAACATCACTCTACACAGCACTCTACACAACATTGAAAACATCACTCTACACAACAATCTACGCAACATTGAAAACATCACTCTCCACATCACTCTACACAACATTGAAAACATCACTCTACACATCACTCAGCACAACATTGAACACATCACTCTACACATCACTCTGCACAACATTGAAAACATCACTCTGCACATCACTCTACACAACTTTGAATACATCACTCTGCACTTCACTCCACACAACATTGAAAACATCGCTCAACATATCGCTCTACACAACATTGAAAACATCACTCTGCACATCACTCTATACAACATTGAAAACATCACTCTACACAGCACTCTACACAACATTGAAAACATCACTCTACACAATAATCTACACAACATTGAAAACAACACTCTACACATCACTCTACACCACATTGAAAACATCACTCAACACGTCAATCTATACAATATTGAAAACATCACTCTACACATCACTCTACACAGCATTGAAAACATCACTCTACACAATAATCTACACAACATTGAAAACATCACTCTACACATCACTCAACACAACATTGAAAACATCACTCAACACATCAATCTATACAATATTGAAAACATCACTCTGCACATCACTCCACACAACATTGAAAACATCACTCTACACATCACTCGACACAACATTGAAAACATCACTCTGCACCTCACTCTGCACAACATTGAAAACATCACTCTGCACATCACTCCACACAACATTGAAAACATCACTCTACACATTACTCAGCACAACATTGAAAACATCACTCTACACATCACTCTGCACAACATTGAAAACATCACTCTACACATCACTCTACACAACTTTGAAGACATCACTCTACACTTCCCTCTACACAACATTGAAAACATCACTCAACACATCACTCTACACAATATTGAAAACATCACTCTGGACATCACTCTACACAACATTGAAAACATCACTCTGCACAACAATCTAAACAACATTGAAAAGATCACTCTACATATCACTCTGCACAACATTGAAAACATCACTATACCTATCACATCACTCTACACATCACTCTACACAACATTGATAACATCACTCTATACATCACTCTACACAGCATTGTAAACATCACTCTACACATCACTCTGCACAACATTGAGAACATCACTCTGCACATCACTCTACACAACATTGAAAACATCACTCTACACATTACTCAGCACAACATTGAAAACATCACTCTACACATCACTCTGCACAACATTGAAAACATCACTCTACACATCACTCTACACAACTTTGAAGACATCACTCTACACTTCCCTCTACACAACATTGAAAACATCACTCAACACATCACTCTACACAATATTGAAAACATCACTCTGCACATCACTCTACACAACATTGAAAACATCACTCTGCACAACAATCTACACAACATTGAAAAGATCACTCTACATATCACTCTGCACAACATTGAAAACATCACTATACCTATCACATCACTCTACACATCACTCTACACAACATTGAAAACATCACTCTATACATCACTCTACACAGCATTGTAAACATCACTCTAGACATCACTCTGCACAACATTGAGAACATCACTCTGCACATCACTCTACACAACATTGAATTCATCACTCTGCACATCACTCTGCACAACATTGAAAACATCACTCTACACATCACTCTACACAACATTGAAAACACCACTCTACACATCACTCTACACACCATTGAAAACATCACTCTACACATCACTCTACACAACACTGAAAACATCACGCAACACATCACTCTACACAACATTGAAAACGTCAATCTACACATCACTCTACAGAACATTGAAAACATCACTCTACACATCATTCGACACAACATTGTAAACATCACTCTACACATAACTCTGCACACCATTGAAAACATCACTCTACACTTCACTCTACACAACATTGAAAACATCGCTCTAAACAACAATCTACACAACATTGAAAACATCAATCTACACATCACTCTGCAGAATATTGAAAACATCACTCTACACATCACTACACAACATTGAAAACATCACTCTATACATCACTCAACACAACATTGAAAAAATCACTCTGTACATCATTCTGCACAACATTGAAAACATCAATCTACACAACAATCTACACAACATTGATAACATCACTCTGCACATCACTCTACACAACATTGAAAACATCACTCTACACAGCACTCTACACAACATTGAAAACATCACTCTACACATCACTCTACACAACATTGAAAACATCACTCTACACAGCACTCTACACAGCATTGAAAACATCACTCTACACATCACTCTACACAACATTGAAAACATCACTCTATGCATCACTCTGCGCAACATTGTAAACATCACTCTACACATGACTCTACACAACATTGAAAAAATCACTCTGTACCCCACTCTGCACAACATTGAATACATCACTCTATACATCACTCTACAGAACATTGAAAACATCACTCTACACATCACTCTCCACAACTTTTAAATATCACTCTACACATCACTCTACATAACACTGAAATCATCACTCTACACATCACTCTGCACAACATTGAAAACATCACTCTACACATCACTCTCCACAACATTGAAAACATGAATCTACACAACACTCTGCACAACATTGAAAACATCACTCTACACATCACTCTGCACAACATTGAAAACATCACTCTACACAACATTGAAAACATCACTCTACACTTCACTTTACACAACATTGAAAACATCACTCAACACATCACTCTACACAACATTGAAAACATCACTCTGCACATCACTCTACACAATATTGAAAACATCACTCTACACAGCACTCTACACAACATTGAAAACATCACTCTACACAACAATCTACGCAACATTGAAAACATCACTCTCCACATCACTCTACGCAACATTGAAAACATCACTCTACACATCACTCAGCACAACATTGAACACATCACTCTACACATCACTCTGCACAACATTGAAAACATCACTCTACACATCACTCTACACAACTTTGAATACATCACTCTACACTTCACTCCACACAACATTGAAAACATCGCTCAACATATCGCTCTACACAACATTGAAAACATCACTCTGCACATCACTCTATACAACATTGAAAACATCACTCTACACAGCACTCTACACAACATTGAAAACATCACTCTACACAATAATCTACACAACATTGAAAACATCACTCTACACATCACTCTACACAACATTGAAAACATCACTCAACACGTCAATCTATACAATATTGAAAACATCACTCTACACATCACTCTACACAGCATTGAAAACATCACTCTACACTTCACTTTACACAACATTGAAAACATTACTCAACACATCACTCTACACAACATTGAAAACATCACTCTGCACATCACTCTACACAATATTGAAAACATCACTCTACACAGCACTCTACCCAACATTAAAACCATCACTCTACACAACAATCTACACAACATTGAAAAGATCACTCTACACATCACTCAACACAACATTGAAAACATCACTCTATATATCACTCTGCACAACATTGAAAACATCACTCTACACATCACTCGACACAACATTGAAAACATCACTCTGCACCTCACTCTGCACAACATTGAAAACATCACTCTGCACATCACTCCACACAACATTGAAAACATCACTCTACACATTACTCAGCACAACATTGAAAACATCACTCTACACATCACTCTGCACAACATTGAAAACATCACTCTACACATCACTCTACACAACTTTGAAAACATCACTCTACACTTCCCTCTACACAACATTGAAAACATCACTCAACACATCACTCGACACAATATTGAAAACATCACTCTGCACATCACTCTACACAACATTGAAAACATCACTCTACACAGCACTCTACACAACATTGAAAACATCACTCTGCACAACAATCTACACAACATTGAAAAGATCACTCTACATATCACTCTGCACAACATTGAATACATCACTCTATACATCACTCTACAGAACATTGAAAACATCACTCTACACATCACTCTCCACAACTTTTAAATATCACTCTACACATCACTCTACATAACACTGAAATCATCACTCTACACATCACTCTGCACAACATTGAAAACATCACTCTACACATCACTCTCCACAACATTGAAAACATGACTCTACACATCACTCTGCACAACATTGAAAACATCACTCTACACATCACTCTGCACAACATTGAAAACATCACTCTACACAACATTGAAAACATCACTCTACACTTCACTTTACACAACATTGAAAACATCACTCAACACATCACTCTACACAACATTGAAAACATCACTCTGCACATCACTCTACACAATATTGAAAACATCACTCTACACAGCACTCTACACAACATTGAAAACATCACTCTACACAACAATCTACGCAACATTGAAAACATCACTCTCCACATCACTCTACGCAACATTGAAAACATCACTCTACACATCACTCAGCACAACATTGAACACATCACTCTACACATAACTCTGCACAACATTGAAAACATCACTCTACACATCACTCTACACAACTTTGAATACATCACTCTACACTTCACTCCACACAACATTGAAAACATCGCTCAACATATCGCTCTACACAACATTGAAAACATCACTCTGCACATCACTCTATACAACATTGAAAACATCACTCTACACAGCACTCTACACAACATTGAAAACATCACTCTACACAATAATCTACACAACATTGAAAACATCACTCTACACATCACTCTACACAACATTGAAAACATCACTCAACACGTCAATCTATACAATATTGAAAACATCACTCTACACATCACTCTACACAGCATTGAAAACATCACTCTACACTTCACTTTACACAACATTGAAAACATCACTCTACACATTACTCAGCACAACATTGAAAACATCACTCTACACATCACTCTGCACAACATTGAAAACATCACTCTACACATCACTCTACACAACTTTGAAAACATCACTCTACACTTCCCTCTACACAACATTGAAAACATCACTCAACACATCACTCTACACAATATTGAAAACATCACTCTGCACATCACTCTACACAACATTGAAAACATCACTCTACACAGCACTCTACACAACATTGAAAACATCACTCTGCACAACAATCTACACAACATTGAAAAGATCACTCTACATATCACTCTGCACAACATTGAAAACATCACTATGCCTATCACATCACTCTACACATCTCTCTACACAACATTGAACACATCACTCTATACATCACTCTACACAGCATTGGAAACATCACTCTACACATCATTCTGCACAACATTGAGAACATCACTCTGCACATCACTCTACACAACATTGATTTCATCACTCTGCACATCACTCTGCACAACATTGAAAACATCACTCTACACATCACTCTACACAACATTGAAAACACCACTCTACACATCACTCTACACACCATTGAAAACATCACTCTACACATCACTCTACACAACACTGAAAACATCACGCAACACATCACTCTACACAACATTGAAAACATTGCTCTAAACAACAATCTACACAACATTGAAAACATCAATCTACACATCACTCTGCAGAATATTGAAAACATCACTCTACACATCACTCTACACAACATTGAAAACATCACTCTATACATCACTCAACACAACATTGAAAAAATCACTCTGTACATCATTCTGCACAACATTGAAAACATCAATCTACACAACAATCTACACAACATTGATAACATCACTCTGCACATCACTCTACACAACATTGAAAACATCACTCTACACAGCACTCTACACAACATTGAAAACATCACTCGATACATCACTCTACACAGCATTGTAAACATCACTCTACACATCACTCTGCACAACATTGAGAACATCACTCTGCACATCACTCTACACAACATTGAAAACATCACTCTACACATCACTCGACACAACATTGAAAACATTACTCTACACATCACTCTACAGAACATTGAAAACATCATTCTACACATCACTCTGCACAACATTGTAAACATCACTCTACACATGACTCTACACAACTTTGAAAAAATCACGCTGTACCCAACTCTGCACAACATTGAATACATCACTCTCTACATCACTCTACAGAACATTGAAAACATCACTCTACACATCACTCTCCACAACATTGAAATATCACGCTACACATCACTCTACACAACATTGAAATCATCACTCTACACATCACTCTGCACAACATTGAAAACATCACTCTACACATCACTCTACACAACATTGAAAACATCACTCTATACATCACTCGACACAACATTGAAAACATCAATCTACACAGCACTCTACACAACATTGAAAACATCACTCAACACATCACTCTACACAACATTGAAAACATCACTCTTTACATCACTCTGCACAACATTGAAAACATCACTCTTTACATCACTCCACACAACATTGAAAACATCACTCTACACATCACTCTGCACAACATTGAAAACATCACTCTACACATCACTCTGCACAACATTGAAAACAACACTCTACACATCACTCTGCACAACATTGAAAACATCACTCTACACATCAATCTATACAACATGGAAAACATCACTCTGCACCTCACTCTGCACAACATCTAAAACATCACTCTGCACATCATTGAAAACATCACTCTACACATCACTCTACACAACATTGAAAACATCACTCTACATATCACTCTGCACAACATTGAAAACATCACTCTACACATCACTCTATACAACATAGAAAACTTCACTCTGCACCTCACTCTGCACAACATTGAAAACATCACTCTACACATCACTCAGCACAACATTGAAAACATCACTCTACACATCAATCTGCACAACATTGAAAACATCACTCTACACATCACTCTACACAACTTTGAAAACATCAATCAACACATCACTCTACACCACATTGAAAACATCACTCTGTACATCACTCTACACAACATTGAAAACATCACTCTACACAGCACTCTACACAACATTGAAAACATCACTCTACAGAACAATCTACACAACATTGAAAACTTCAATCTACACATCACTCTACACAACATTGAAAACATCACTCTACACATCAATCTATACAATATTGAATACATCACTCTACACATCACTCCACACAACATTGAAAACATCACTCTACATATCACTCTGCACAACATTGAAAAAAATCACACTACACATCACTCTACACAACATTGAATACATCACTCTACATATTACTCTGCACAACATTGAAAACAACACGATGCATATCACATCACTCTACACATCACTCTACACAACATTGAAAACATCACTCTACACATCACTCTACACAACATTGAAAACAACACTCTGTACATCACTCGACACAACATTGAAAAAATAACTCTACACATCACTCTATACAACATTGTAGACATCACTCTACACATCACTCTACACACCATTGCAAACATCACTCTACACATCACTCTATACAACATTGAAAACATCACCCTACACATCACTCTGCACAACATTGAAAACATCAATCTACACGTCACTCTACAGAACATTGAAAACATCACTCTACCCATCACTCGACACAACATTGTAAACATCACTCTACACATCACTCTACACAACATTGAAAACAACACTCTGTACATCACTCGACACAACATTGAAAAAATAACTCTACACATCACTCTATACAACATTGTAGACATCACTCTACACATCACTCTACACAACACTGAAAACATCACTCAACACATCACTCTATACAACATTGAAAACATCACTCTACACATCACTCTGCACAACATTGAAAACATCAATCTACACGTCACTCTACAGAACATTGAAAACATCACTCTACCCATCACTCGACACAACATTGTAAACATCACTCTACACATCACTCTGCACACCATTGAAAACATCGCTCTACACTTCACTCTACACAACATTGAAAACATCACTCTACACATCAATCTACACAACATTGAAAACATCAATCTACACATCACTCTGCAGAATATTGAAGAGATCACTCTACACATCACTCTACACAACATTGAAAATATCACTCTATACATCACTCCACACAACATTGAAAACATCACTCTACACATTACTCTACACAACATTGTAAACATCACTCTACACATGAGTCTACACAACATTGAAAAAATGACTCTGTACATCATTCTGCACAACATTGAAATCATCACTCTACACATCACTCTACAGAACATTGAAAACATCACTCTCCACAACATTGAAATATCACGCTACACATCACTCTGCACAACATTGAAAACATCACTCTACATATCACTCTACACAATATTGAAAACATCACTCTACACAGCACTCTACACAACATTGAAAACATCACTCTACAGAACAAACTACACAACATTTAAAACATCACTCTACACATCACTCTACAGAACATTGAAAACATCAATCTACACAACAATCTACACAGCATTGAAAACATCACTCGACACATCACTCAAAACAATATTGAAAACATCACTCTACACAGAACTCTACACAACATTTAAAACATCACTCTACACATCACTCTACAGAACATTGAAAACATCAATCTACACAACAATCTACACAACATTGAAAACATCACTCAACACATCACTCGACACAACATTGAAAACATCACTCTGCACATCAGTCTACACAATATTGAAAACATCACTCTACACAGCACTCTACACAACATTGAAAACATCACTCTACACAAAAATCTACACAACATTTAAAACATCACTCTACACATCACTCTACAGAACATTGAAAACATCAATCTACACAACAATCTACACAACATTGAAAACATCACTCGACACATCACTCTAAACAATATTGAAAACATCACTCTACACAGAACTCTACACAACATTGAAAACATCACTCTACACATCACTCTACACAACATTGAAAACATCACTCTATATATCACTGTCCACAACATTGTAAACATCACTCTACACATGACTCTACACAACATTGAAAAAATAACTCTGTACCCCACTCTGCACAAGATTGAAATCATCACTCTACACATCACTCTGCACATCATTGAAAACATCACTCTACACATCACTCGACACAACATTGAAAACAACACTATACAGATCACTCTGCACAACATTGAAAACATCACTTTGCACATCACTCTGCACAACATTGAAAACATCACTCTACACATCACTCTACACAACATTGAAAACATCACTCTACACATCACTCTGCACAACATTGAAAACATCACTCTGCACATCACTCTACACAATATTGAAAACATCACTCTACACAGCACTCAACACAACGTTGAAAACATCACTCTACACATCAATCTACACAACATTGAAAACATCACTCTACACATCAATCCATACAATATTGAAAATATCACTCGACACACCACTCCACACAACATTGAAAACATCACTCTATATATCACTCTGCACAACATTGAAAACATCACTCTACACATCACTCTACACAACATTGAAAACGTCACTCTACATATCACTCTGCACAACATTGAAAACATCACTCTACACATCACTCTACACAACATTGTAAACATCACTCTACACATGAGTCTACACAACATTGAAAAAATCACTCTGTACATCATTCTGCACAACATTGAAAACATCACTCTACACATCACTCTACACAACATTGAAAACATCACTCCACACAACAATCTACACAACATTGAAAACATCAATCTACACATCACTCTGCAGAATATTGAAAAGATCACTCTACACATCACTCTACACAACATTGAAAACATCACTCTATACATCACTCGACACAACATTGAAAACATCACTCTACACATCACTCTACACAACATTGTAAACATCACTCTACTCATGAGTCTACACAACATTGAAAAAATCACTCTGTACATCATTCTGCACAACATTGAAAACATCACTCTACACATCACTCTACAGAACATTGAAAACATCACTCTACACATCACTCTCCACAACATTGAAATATCACGCTACACATCACTCTGCACAACATTGAATACATCACTCTACATATCACTCTACACAATATTGAAAACATAGAAACATAGAAACATAGAAAATAGGTGCAGGAGTAGGCCATTCGGCCCTTCTAGCCTGCACCGCCATTCAATGAGTTCATGGCTGAACATTCAACTTCAGTACCCCATTCCTGCTTTCTCGCCATACCCCTTGATCCCCCTAGCAGTAAGGACCTCATCTAACTCCTTTTTGAATATATTTAGTGAATTGGCCTCAACAACTTTCTGTGGTAGAGAATTCCACAGGTTCACCACTCTCTGGGTGAAGAAGTTCCTCCGCATCTCGGTCCTAAATGGCTTACCCCTTATCCTTAGACTGTGACCCCTGGTTCTGGACTTCCCCAACATTGGGAACATTCTTCCTGCATCTAACCTGTCTAACCCCGTCAGAATTTTATATGTTTCTATGAGGTCCCCTCTCATTCTTCTGAACTCCAGTGAATACAAGCCCAGTTGATCCAGTCTTTCTTGATAGGTCAGTCCCGCCATCCCGGGAATCAGTCTGGTGAACCTTCGCTGCACTCCCTCAATAGCAAGAATGTCCTTCCTCAGGTTAGGAGATCAAAACTGTACACAATACTCCAGGTGTGGCCTCACCAATGCCCTGTACGACTGTAGCAACACCTCCCTGCCCCTGTACTCAAATCCCCTTGCTATGAAGGCCAACATGCCATTTGCTTTCTTAACCGCCTGCTGCACCTGCATGCCAACCTTCAATGACTGATGTACCATGACACCCAGGTCTCTTTGCACCACCCCTTTTCCTAATCTGTCACCATTCAGATAATAGTCTGTCTCTCTGTTTTTACCACCAAAGTGGATAACCTCACATTTATCCACATTATACTTCATCTGCCATGCATTTGCCCACTCACCTAACCTATCCAAGTCGCTCTGCAGCCTCACAGCATCCTCCTCGCAGCTCACACTGCCACCCAACTTAGTGTCATCCGCAAATTTGGAGATACTACATTTAATCCCCTCATCTAAATCATTAATGTACAGTGTAAACAGCTGGGGCCCCAGCACATAACCTTGCGGTACCTCACTAGTCACTGCCTGCCATTCTGAAAAGTACCCATTTACTCCTACTCTTTGCTTCCTGTCTGACAACCAGTTCTCAATCCATGTCAGTACACTACCCCCAATCCCATGTGCTCTAACTTTGCACATCAATCTCTTGTGTGGGACCTTGTCGAACGCCTTCTGAAAGTCCAAATATACCACATCAACTGGTTCTCCCTTATCCACTCTACTGGAAACATCCTCAAAACATCACTCTACACATCACTCTGCACAACATTGAAAACATCACTCTACACATCACTCTGCACAACATTGAAAACATCACTCTACACATCACTCTACACAACATTGAAAACATCACTCTACACTTCACTTTACACAACATTGAAAACATCACTCAACACATCACTCGACACAACATTGAAAACATCACTCTGCACATCAGTCTACACAACATTGAAAACATCACTCTACACAACAATCTACACAACATTTAAAACATCACTCTACACATCACTCTACAGAATATTGAAAACATCAATCTACACAACAATCTACACAACATTGAAAACATCACTCGACACATCACTCTAAACAATATTGAAAACATCACTCTACACAGAACTCTACACAACATTGAAAACATCACTCTACACATCACTCTACACAACATTGAAAACATCACTCTACACTTCACTTTACACAACATTGAAAACATCACTCGACACAACATTGAAAACATCACTCTGCACATCAGTCTACACAATATTGAAAACATCACTCTACACTTCACTTTACACAACATTGAAAACATCACTCAACACATCACTCGACACAACATTGAAAACATCACTCTGCACATCAGTCTATACAATATTGAAAACATCACTCTACACATCACTCTGCACAACATTGAAAACATCACTCTGCACATCACTCTACACAAAATTGAAAACATCACTCTACACAGCACTCTACACAACATTGTAAACATCACTCTACATATGAGTCTACACAACATTGAAAAAAACACTCTGCACATCATTCTGCACAACATTGAAAACATCACTCTACACATCACTCTGCACAAAATTGGAAACATCACTCTACACAACATTGAAAACATCACTCTACACAACACTCTACACAACATTGAAAAAATCACTCTACACATCACTCTATACAACATGGAAAACATCATTCTGCACCTCACTCTGCACAACATTGAAAACATCACTCTACACATCACTCTGCAAAACATTGAAAACATCACTCTACACATCACTCTACACAAGATTGAAAACATCACTCCACACATCACTCGACACAACTTTGAAAACATCACTCTACACATCACTCTACACAACATTGAAAACATCACTCTACATATCACTCTGCACAACATTGAAAACATCACTCTACACATCACTCTATACAACATAGAAAACATCACTCTGCACCTCACTCTGCACAACATTGAAAACATCACTCTACACATCACTCTACACAACATTGTACACATCACTCTATACATCATTCTACACTGCTTTTTAAACATCACTCTACATATCACACTGCACAACATTGAGAACATCACTCTGCACATCACTCTACACAACTTTGAAAACATCACTCTACACATCACTCGACACAACATTGAATACATTACTCTACATATCACTCTACAGAACATTGAAAACATCACTCCATACATCACTCTACACAACATTGTAAACATCACTCTGCACATGACTCTACACAACATTGAAAAAATCACTCTGTATCCCACTCTGCACAACATTGAATACATCACTCTATACGTCACTCTACAGAACATTGAAAATATCACTCTACACCTCACTCTCCACAACATTGAAATATCACGCTACACATCACTCTACACAATATTGAAATCATCACTCAACACATCAGCCTACACAACATTGAAAACATCACTCTACACATTACTCTACACAACATTGAAAACATCACTCTACACATCACTCGGCACAACATTGAAAACATCAATTTACACAGCACTCTACAGAACATTGAAAACATTACTCAACACATCACTCTGCACAACATTGAAAACATCACTCTGCACATCACTCTGCACAACATTCAAAAGATCACTCTACACATCACTCTACACAACATTGAAAACATCACTCGACACATCACTCTGCACAACATTGAAAACATCACTCTAAACATCACTTTGCACAACATTGAAAACATCACTGTACACATCACTCTACACAACATTGAAAACATCACTCTACACTTCACTTTACACAACATTGAAAACATCACTCAACACATCCCTCTACACAACATTGAAAACATTACTCTGCACATCACTCTACACAATATTGAAAACATCACTCTACACAGCACTCTACCCAACATTGAAAACATCACTCTACACAACAATCTACACAGAATTGAAAAAATCACTCTACACATCACTCAACACAACATTGAAAACATCACTCTACACATCAGTCTATACAATATTGAAAACATCACTCGACACATCACTCCACACAACATTGAAAACATCACACTACATATCACTCTGCACAACATTGAAAATATCACTCTACACATCACTCGACACAACATTGAAAACATCACTCTACATAGCACTCTGCACAACATTGAAAACATCACTCTACACATCACTCTGTACAACATAGAAAACATCACTCTGCACCTCACTCTGCACAACATTGAAAACATCACTCTACACATCACTCCACACAACATTGAAAACATCACTCTACACATCACTCAGCACAACATTGAAAACATCACTCTACACATCACTCTGCACAACATTGAAAACATCACTCTACACATCACTCCACACAACTTTGAAAACATCACTCTACACTTCACTCTACACAACATTGAAAACATCACTCAACACATCACTCTACACAACATTGAAAACATCATTCTGCACATCACTCTACACAACATTGAAAACATCACTCTACACAGCACTCTACACAACATTGAAAACATCACTCTATACAACAATCTACACAACATTGAAAAGATCACTCTACACATCACTCTACACAACATTGAAAACATCACTCTACACATCAATCTATACAATATTGAATACTTCACTCTACACATCACTCCACACAACATTGAAAACATCACTCTACATATCACTCTGCACAACATTGAAAACATCACACTACACATCACTCTACACAACATTGAAAACATCACTCTACATATCACTCTGCACAACATTGAAAACATCACTATATATATCACATCACTCTACACATTACTCTACACAACATTGAAAACATCACTCTACACATCACTCTACACAACATTGAAAACATCACTCTACACTTCACTCTACACAACATTGAAAACATCTCTCTACACTACATTGAAAACCTCACTCTACACATCACTCTACACAACATTGAAAACGACACTCTATATATCACTCGACACAACATTGAAAAAATCACTCTACACATCACTCTACACTACATTGTAAACACCACTCTACACATCACTCTACACACCATTGAAAACATCACTCTACACATCACTCTACACAACACTGAAAACATCACTCAACACATCACTCTACACAACATTGAAAACATCAATCTACACATCACTCTACAGAACATTGAAAACATCACTCTACACGTCACTCGACACAACATTGTAAACATCACTCTACACATAACTCTGCACACCATTGAAAACATCACACTACACTTCACTCTACACAACATTGTAAACATCAATCTACACAACACTCTACAGAACATTTAAAACATCACTCTACACATCACTCTCCACAACATTGAAAACATCACTCTACACAACAATCTACACAACATTGAAAAGATCACTCTACACATCACTCTACACAACATTGAAAACATCACTCTACACATCAATCTATACAATATTGAATACATCACTCGACACATCACTCCACACAACATTGAAAACATCACTCTACATATCACTCTGCACAACATTGAAAACATCACTCTACACATCACTCTACACAACAATGAAAACATCACTCTACATATCACTCTGCACAACATTGAAAACATCACTATACATATCACATCACTCTACACATCACTCTACACAACATTGAAAACATCACTCTACACAACATTGAAAACATCACTCTACACTTCACTCTACACAACATTGAAAATATCTCTCTACACTACATTGAAAACATCACTCTACACATATCTCTACACAACATTGAAAACGACACTCTATACTTCACTCGACACAACATTGAAAAAATCACTCTACACATCACTCTACACAACATTGTAAACACCACTCTACACATCACTTTACACACCATTGAAAACATCACTCTACACATCACTCTACACAGCACTGAAAACATCACTCAACACATCACTCTACACAACATTGAAAACATCACTCTATACATCACTACACTGCTTTGTAAACATCACTCTACACATCACTCTGCACAACATTGAGAACATCACTCTGCACATCACTCTACACAACATTGAAAAAATCACTCTACACATCACTCGACACAACATTGAATACATTACTCTACATATCACTCTACAGAACATTGAAAACATCACTCTACACATCACTCTCACAACTTTGAAAACATCACTCTATACATCACTCTACACAACATTGTAAACATCACTCTGTACATGACTCTACACAACATTGAAAAAATCACTCTGTATCCCCCTCTGCACAACATTGAATACATCACTCTATACGTCACTCTACAGAACATTGAAAACAGCACTCTACACCTCACTCTCCACAACATTGAAATATCACGCTACACATCACTCGACACAACATTGAAATCATCACTCTACACATCACTCTGTACAACATTGAAAACATCACTCTACACATCATTCTACACAACATTGAAAACATCACTCTACACATCACTCGACACAACATTGAAAACATCAATCTACACAGCACTCTACACAACATTGAAAACATTACTCAACACATCACTGTGCACAACATTGAAAACATCACTCGACACATCACTCTGCACAACATTGAAAACATCACTCCACACAACATTGAAAACATCACTCTACATATCACTCTGCACAACATTGAAAACATCACGCTACACATCGATCGACACAACATTGAAAACATCACTCTGCATATTACTCTGCACAACATTGAAAACATCACTCTACACAGCACTCTACACAACATTGAAAACATTACTCAACACATCACTGTGCACAACATTGAAAACATCACTCTACACATCACTCGACACAACATTGAAAACATCAATCTACACAGCACTCTACACAACATTGAAAACATCACTCTGCACATCGCTCTGCACAACATTGAAAACATCACTCTACACATCACTCTACACAACATTGAAAACATCACTCTACACATCACTCTGCACAACATTGAAAACATCACTCGACACATCACTCTACAGAACATTGAAAACATCACTCAACACATCACTCTACACAACATTGAAAACATCACTCTACATATCACTCTGCACAACATTGAAAACATCACTCCACACAACATTGAAAACATCACTCTACATATCACTCTGCACAACATTGAAAACATCACGCTACACATCGATGGACACAACATTGAAAACATCACTCTGCATATTACTCTGCACAACATTGAAAACATCACTCAACACATCACTCTGTACAACATAGAAAACATCACTCTGCACCTCACTCTGCACAACATTGAAAACATCACTCTACACATCACTCCAAACAACATTGAAAACATCACTCTACACATCACTCAGCACAACATTGAAAACATCACTCTACACATCACTCTGCACAACATTGAAAACATCACTCTACACATCACTCTACACAACTTTGAAAACATCACTCTGCACTTCACTCTGCACAACATTGAAAACATCATTCAACACATCACTCTACACAACATTGAAAACATCACTCTGCACATCACTCTACACAACATTGAAAACATCACTCTACACAGCACTCTACACAACATTGAAAACATCACTCTAAACAACAATCTACACAACATTGAAAAGATCACTCTACACATCACTCTACACAACATTGAATACATCACTCTACACATCACTCCACACAACATTAAAAACATCACTCTACATATCACTCTGCACAACATTGAAAACATCACACTGCACATCACTCTACACAACATTGAAAACATCACTCTACATATCACTCTGCACAACATTGAAAACATCACTCTACACATCATTCTACACAACATTGAAAACATCACTCTACACTTCACTCTACACAACATTGAAAACATCAATCTACACATCATTCTGCAGAATATTGAGAACATCACTCTGCACATCACTCTACACAACATTGAAATCATCACTCTGCACATCACTCTGCACAACATTGAAAACATCACTCTACACATCACTCTACACAACATTGAAAACATCACTCTACACATCACTCGACACAACATTGAAAACATCAATCTACACAGCACTCTACACAACATTGAAATCATTACTCAACACATCACTCTGCACAACATTGAAAACATCACTCTACACATCACTCTACACAACATTGAAAACATCACTCTACATATCACTCTGCACAACATTGAAAACATCACTCTACACATCACTCTATACAACATAGAAAACATCACTCAACACATCACTCTACACAACATTGAAAACATCACTCAAAACATCACTCTCATCAACATTGAAAACATCACTCTACATATCACTCTGAACAACATTGAAAACATCACTCTACACATCACTCTACACAACATTGAAAACATCACTCTACACTTCACTTTACACAACATTGAAAACATCACTATACACATCACTCTACACAACATTGAAAACATCACTCTATACATCACTCTACACAACATTGACAACATCACTCTACACATCACTCTACACAACATTGAAAACATCACTCTACACATCACTCTGCACACCATTGAAATCATCACTCTGTACATCATTCTGCACATCATTGAAAACATCACTCTACACATCAGTCTATACAATATTGAAAACATCACTCGAAACATCACTCCACACAACATTGAAAACATCACTCTACATATCACTCTGCACAACATTGAAAACATCACTCTACACATCACTCGACACAACATTGAAAACATCACTCTACATATCACTCTGCACAACATTGAAAACATCACTCTACACATCACTCTGTACAACATAGAAAACATCACTCTGCACCTCACTCTGCACAACATTGAAAACATCACTCTGCACATCACTCCACACAACATTGAAAACATCACTCTACACATCACTCAGCACAACATTGAAAACATCACTCTACACATCACTCTGCACAACATTGAAAACATCACTCTACACATCACGCTACACAACTTTGAAAACATCACTCTACACTTCACTCTGCACAACATTGAAAACATCACTCAACACATCACTCTACACAACATTGAAAACATAATTCTGCACATCACTCTACACAACATTGAAAACATCACTCTACACAGCACTCTACACAACATTGAAAACAGCACTCTACACAACAATCTACACAACATTGAAAAGATCACTCTACACATCACTCTACACAACATTGAAAACATCACTCTACACATCAATCTATACAATATTGAATACATCACTCTACACATCACTCCGCACAACATTGAAAACATCACTCTACATATCACTCTGCACAACATTGAACACATCACACTACACATCACTCTACACAACATTGAAAACATTACTCTACACAACACTCTACACAACATTGAAAACATAACTCTACACATCACTCTACACAACATTGAAAACATCACTCTACACATCAATCTATACAATATTGAATACATCACTCTACACATCACTCCACACAACATTGAAAACATCACTCTACATAACAATCTGCACAACATTGAAAACATCACACTCCACATCACTCTACACAACATTGAAAACATCACTCTATGTTGTAGAGAGTAGAAATATATATATAGACTCAGGCATTAGGCACCTGCTGGATATTTAAAACTCACATAAGCTTAAATGGACACACACATAAAATGGCTGCCCAGGCATTATGGGAAATCAGGTAGTCAAACTGTGAACTGTAGAACGTTCACTGACCGAGCAATAACCCTGTGAGGCCCACTGTAGGAATGCCTGGGATGCGGGAAGACAGAGATAAGAAGGAAACCATCTCCTGTGAACAAGGCCATAAACCAATTAATTCCCCAGGAAGAAAGATAAGAGGGAAACCATTTGCTGTAAACAAGGCTATATACCAATTATTTCTCCCAGATGAAAGAACTAGGGAGAGAACCTATAAAGCCATCGATCAGCCCAAGCCGACAATGGTTCCCTGGATACTAGGAGAATTCTATTGGGTTAAAAGAACCTATATGTAATCTATAATCGCTGTGATTGGCTTGTGTCCAGCCGTGATGGGCTGTGTAACTGTAGTAAACTGTTTTGTAACTGTTGTGAAACATATAAAGGTACATGTAACTCTTTGTTCTGTGGAGAGAAACCTGGATACGGTCCTGTGTGTTTCCTCCCCGCTGAGCGTTATTAAATGCCGCCAGGCATTGGAACCGACTCTGAGTGTTGAGTGATTCTTCTAAGAAAACACTAACGCTAACAATGGCGTAGTCGACGGGATTTCCCGGAGTCGCTGGACGCCCTTGGAAAAAAAAACCCGGGTGAGTATAAACAACAATTTTTAAGTATAAAGGGTGCGGAAGGTGGAAGCTGGTTGATCGACATGAGGAGACGGTCTAATATCTCAAACGCCTAGCCTGAGCCTGAATTAAGAGGACTTTTGTCCCACGTGACGGCCAGGAACCAAGTAGGCGTAGGGAACACACTTAGACCGTGGGATCGTGATACCGAGAGACATCTTGCGGACCCAGTAGTGTAATTTGAAATACCCCGGGGTAGAACCAAGCGGTGTACAGCGGCTAATGGAATCCAAACCTGTGAACAGGGTCGGACCAACGGGCTGAGCGGTGGTAGGTAGTCGTTAAGGATACGTAGAGCACTGCGGGAATTGCTTAAACGCGTTTTTAAGAATTGTATAAGTTTGTGTAACAGCAGAACTTGTGACCTGACAGTAGCCAAGAGACAGTTTACTACAAGTCGCGCTAGAAAGAAAGCGGACCTCTGAGAGTAGATTCCTAACGGTACTAGTCCTACCCAGGAATGGCCATGAAAACAAGTAAACTCGAGTGGGGACCAGAAGGGTCGCTTACCCGCCACCTGGCGGAAAAACAAAAGAAGCTAATTGAAAAAATGATTAAAGCAGGGTGGAATCCTCAGGAACTAGTTATGTGAGGAATTATTTAGATAAAACTACGAATTCCCTGAAAGGTCATGGATCCAAAAATAGAGCCGGCCAAAACAAGAAGAGAGACTGTTGTAAATGTATGATCGTTGAGTGAGAAGTGTCTGTGTGATTTTTGACTGCAGAATGAATTTTTTATGTATTCATGTTCCGAAAGCCTGGTTGGAAGAGGAATGCAAGTGTCTGTTTATTTTAGAAACAGAGTGAAAGTCTTTTTTTAACCCTTTGTAATGTTGTCCTGTATGTGGGAAGTTTTAAGAAATTTAAGTTCGAAACGCAGGTGTGGATTTATTCGGATGATAAGTTACGGAGCTAGGAAAATAAACAAATAAAGAATAGGTTTGTTGAGCAAAATATTTATTTGACATGCTCACTTACTTGCCGAAAGAAAACATGCAATGATTGATTTGGTTGAAAGACATAAATTTAGTCTCGGAATGAGATAAAGAATGCTTTAAAAAAAAAAGAGCTTCTAAAAAAAAATGTTTTAAATAAAGATTGAAATTACAACGTTTGAATTGGGATTTTGAGATATTCAGAGAAGGCACAGGAAATACTGAGGTGGATTTAAAAAAAAAAGAAAAAGATTAAATTAAATCTGATCAGGTCAAACTCCTGGGCAAGTGGCGAGCTATCTGCGAAGGTGTAAAAGGAACTTTTGGAAAATGTTAAAAACAGCAAGCTTTAGTAACGACTTTGAAACTGGAGCATTTTGAGATAACGAAAGGCAGCACTCAAACTCTCAAAGCCGGACTCCATTCCAGTTATGGAGAAAAAGAAAAAGATAAAGACGCCACTTTGAAAGTAAACAAATGATTTTAAATTAACAACTTTATGGAGTTACGAACCCTCCGTGTAAAATACAAAACCTAACTTGAAGAAAGAAAAAAAAGATGTAACGGACTAAATGGAAAAAGACATAAGTTACTAAATACTAGTTGATCTTTGCTGTGAAAAAGATATTGGTTTAATTCGAAGAAAAAAAAAAAATTCGGAATAAGTAAAAAACACTCTACATGGATTCGAATTTTAAATTATGAAAAAGTTTCAATGCAGTTTGAAAAGATTTCCAAAATGGACAGTGTTTATCAAAAATGTCCCGAACAGTTTAAACAAGCAGGAGGGTTTTGAAGATAACGAGGAGAAAGAGAGAAATAAAAAAAAAACAGAATTGAATTTCAGTAAACAAAATTGCTATTGTATGTGTGGTCTTGTTTTAAAACCATTAAAAAAAAATTCTTTGGCAAGTACTTGAATTAGAAGTTAAGAAAACATTGGAGTTTACTCTAATGATTTATGCTGTTTTTAACGGATTCCTAATTTCGAAGCCAGTTTTGAAGGCACAAAGACTTTTTTTTTCAGATGATTACGTGAAGTCACGTAATGACATCAGGTCTTCTTACAAACCTGGAAAGGAGTTAACCCTTTCCATTGACAGCCGTTTTATACTGAACATTATTAATTTGGATTTCTTAATAGGAAAAAAAAAGACTCACCTAACAGAGGAAACAAAAATAAAAACAGAACTAGCTTATGTAATAATACTTGCCTGATACAATAAAGAAATAGATACTCAATAAAACAAATTGAAGAGTTAAAAGCTAAGATAAACAGGCTGGAAGAGATAACGGGTCTAGACGGATAGTGCAGTGCGCAGCCATAGCACCATCACCTCTGGCAATAGAGCCAATGTACCCCACGGTGGGTAGGTGTAGTCCACAAACCCAACCTAACGGTAAAGCAGACAGCGATGTTTGGAGGAATAGCTTTGGCCTTGGTCATAATAGGAGTTTCGGTAATATTTAAGTGGGTAAAGACACGGGCGCACGCCCTACAGATTCAGCTCGAAATGGTTCGATTATAACCTTGTCCTTCTGATTTTGCAGGGTGACAGGGACACTCGTAGAGCAAAAAACTTAACCCCTGGTGACGACCAGGCCGTCTGTTTAAAATTATAGATAATACTTACCGGAATGGGAATACGAAAGGCGCTACTCGTAATATGGATAGCCCTGCGACATGCACGTACCCTGGCAACACCGACGGACAGCAGAGCACGCTGGAAATAAACAACTTTATGAACTATGGAGTCTTGTTTAATTTAACGGACGGAATGTGCATCCCAGCAGCCAAGGACTGGAGCAAGGAAAGGACTTATTTTAATGCATGGTTACAAGTGAATCCTAATACTAATCCTAATAAGAATAAGAGTATGTGTACAGTGCTCCACGGGTATAAGGAGCAGATGCATTAAACGGAGGGATGTCAAAGGGCCTGATGAATGTACTTTCGGCATAATTTGCGCGCCTCCGGGACAATCCCAGCAATCAGTCATCCGCAAGAAGGGAATGGGGCTGTGTGGGTATTACGAGGAGGCGGGGGCGGCTGCAATATAATTATATGTATGTTTCTCACCCCCTCCGACACCGCGCCCCATAAGAATCACTACATTGCCCGAAGAACTGCCTTGTCCCATAACTACTAAGGGACCAGAAAATGGGTTGCAATGTACAACGAAGGGGAATTATTGTATGATAATGTTAAACATGAAATTGTGCCTGTTCTGATCAATATTTCAGGCATCCAGATGCCGGAATATGGTACCGAACAGTCAAGGAAGATGTACAATGTATTAAGTGAAGTCGTAATGCAGCAGGCTGCCGATGCCATGGGTGCCAGTAAGTTCCGGGGACAGGGGTTAGCACCCAGGGTGAAGAGGGAAATAGTAAATGATGTTGCGACCGTTTTCAATACAGGAACCTCCGTAGTGAACTCGATAGACATACAAGGGTTAAATGAGAGGGTAGAACAGCTTAAAGGGGTGATGAAGGGGTTATTGGAGAGGGTGGAGCAAAACCAGGAAGACCAGGCCAACCTAGGAAAGGAGGGTGCCGAAATCCAGTTGGAAGGCATCTCAGTCCTGGAAGCTCACGCCAAAACCATCAATCACCTCATTGATAGAGAACAAGAAGATACAATAAAGCAAAGACAGGGGCAACTCTGTCATGCTTATGGTCTGTGGATGGTGGGACAGATCCGCCACAACCTCGACCAGATCCAACACGGGGAAGTACCCGATTGGATAGACAGTTCACATTTGGCTCAGTTGGCGAACCAAAGGGGGACACTGGATAATTGTACTCTGAAGGGACTGACCCGAGTATACCCCGCAATTCCAGATTGCCAGATGGGTAGGACTACCGGGATAGGGATAGTCCTGTTGATCCCCATAGCAACGCCGGACTCACGGCCGTTCCCCTTATACCAACTAGAGAATATCGGAGTAATACGGGAAAATGTCTCCATACGCTACTACCTAACCACCACCTCTGCCGTTCGTCGAAACAACATACTTACTGGGATTTCCCTAGCAGATTGCAAGCAGAGGTGGGAAATCACAGTATGCCCTCACCCGGTGGGCCGAGGTGAACTGGACGAGTGTGGGTTTAACCGAACCAACGGGTGTGTACTAGAAATAGTGCCCGCACACATGCACTTCGCGAGGGCAGGCTACGGAGGGAGGGGAAGATACTACGTCTCTACCACAGAGCGTTAATACCAGTATAATGACCTACAGTGCCCTATACCGCAGCCAAACTTTTGCTTTACACCACTACGACCTGTCGCGATCGGGCAAGCACATATCACCCAGGTTAGGCGCCGGAAGTCCGAAGTTATTGAAGTAACTGATCAGCTCCATGATCATTAGCAGGATTATGACGAGCCAGAGCAGGTCCCTATCCCACATCTAACCGAGGTATTACGGGAGTTAAGGCTCAGAGTGGGGCAATCCGTAAAACTCTATCACCAGCTACAAACTAAAATCAAAGAACTGGAAGAAGATACCGAGGTAGACTTACAAAGTCAGAGTTGGTGGAGAAAAGTCTGGGACTGGGGAATAAATGTGAACATCCACCCATGGATCCGAATTATTTCACACACACTGGTCGGAATACAATTAATCTTAGCAATAACATGGGGCGTGATGGCCTGCCAGGTATGCAGGCGCCACAAACGGCGGAAACGGACCAATCACCGTTCCCTGGATATTAAACAAGCCTGTTTGATAAGGGGACGGGAGGAGCTAGCCTTTGTTAATTTGATCTAAGCAACCGGGACTCCTGAAACCGCGTGACTGGCCAGCACGTTGAGGCAAGGAATACCGGGCCGTGCACAAATATCAGATAAAGGCAGTACGGTCGGTTAAAAGGGGACTAGGACTAGTCCCTTTACCGAAAGGGGGAAATGTTGTAGAGAGTAGAAATATATATATAGACTCAGGCATTAGGCACCTGCTGGATATTTAAAACTCACATAAGCTTAAATGGACACACACATAAAATGGCTGCCCAGGCATTATGGGAAATCAGGTAGTCAAACTGTGAACTGTTGAACGTTCACTGACCGAGCAATAACCCTGTGAGGCCCACTGTAGGAATGCCTGGGATGCGGGAAGACAGAGATAAGAAGGAAACCATCTCCTGTGAACAAGGCCATAAACCAATTAATTCCCCAGGAAGAAAGATAAGAGGGAAACCATTTGCTGTAAACAAGGCTATATACCAATTATTTCTCCCAGATGAAAGAACTAGGGAGAGAACCTATAAAGCCATCGATCAGCCCAAGCTGACAATGGTTCCCTGGATACTAGGGGAATTCTATTGGGTTAAAAGAACCTATATGTAATCTATAATCGTTGTGATTGGCTTGTGTCCAGCCGTGATGGGCTGTGTAACTGTAGTAAACTGTTTTGTAACTGTTGTGAAACATATAAAGGTACATGTAACTCTTTGTTCTGTGGAGAGAAACCTGGATACGGTCCTGTGTGTTTCCTCCCCACTGAGCGTTATTAAATGCCGCCAGGCATTGGAACCGACTCTGAGTGTTGAGTGATTCTTCTAAGAAAACACTAACGCTAACACTCTACATATCACTCTGCACAAAATTGAAAACATCACTATACATATCACATCACTCTACACATCACTCTACACAACATTGAAAACATCACTCTACACTTTACTCGACACAACATTGAAAACATCTCTCTACACTACATTGAAAACATCACTCTACACATCACTCTACACAACATTGAAAACGACACTCTATACATCACTCGACACAACTTTGAAAAAATCACTCTACACATCACTCTACACAACATTGTAAACACCACTCTACACATCACTCTACACACCATTGAAAAATTCACTCTACACATCACTCTACACAACACTGAAAACATCACTAAACACATCACTCGACACAACATTGAAAACATCAACCTACACATCACTCTACAGAACATTGAAAACATCACTCTACACATCACTCGACACAACATTGTAAACATCACTCTACACATAACTCTGCACACCATTGAAAACATCACTCTACACTTCACTCCACACAACATTGAAAACATCGCTCTAAACAACAATCTACACAACATTGAAAACATCAATCTACACATCACTCTGCAGAATATTGAAAACATCACTCTACACATCACTCTACACAACATTGAAAACATCACTCTATACATCACTCAACACAACATTGAAAAAATCACTCTGTACATCATTCTGCACAACATTGAAAACATCAATCTACACAACACTCTACAGAACATTTAAAACATCACTCTACACATCACTCTCCACAAAATTGAAAACATCACTCTACACAACAATCTACACAACATTGAAAACATCACTCTACACAACACTCTACAAAACATTGAAAACATCACTCTACACATCACTCTCCACAACATTGAAAACATCACTCTACACAACAATCTATACAACATTGAAAACATCACTCTACACATCACTCTACACAACATTGAAAACATCACTCTACACATTACTCTGCACAACATTGAAAACATCACTCTACACATCACTCTGCACAACATTGAAAACATCACTCTACACATCACTCTACACAACATTGAAAACATCACTCTACACTTAACTTTACACAACATTGAAAACATCACTCAACACATCACTCTACACAACATTGAAAACATCACTCTGCACATCACTCTACACAATATTGAAAACATCACTCTACACACCACTCTACACAACATTGAAAACATCACTCTACACATCACTCTACACAATATTGAAAACATCACTCTACACAGCACTCTACACAGCATTGAAAACATCACTCTACACATCACTCTACACAACATTGAAAACATCATTCTATACATCACTCTGCACAACATTGTAAACATCACTCTACACATGACTCTACACAACATTGAAAAAATCACACTGTACCCCACTCTGCACAACATTGAATACATCAGTCTATACATCACTCTACAGAACATTTAAAACATCACTCTACACATCACTCTCCAGAACATTTAAATATCACGCTACACATCACTCTACACAACATTGAAATCATCATTCTACACATCACTCCACACAACATTGAAAACATCACTCTACATATCACTCTGAACAACATTGAAAACATCACTCTACACATCACTCTACACAACATTGAAAACATCACTCTACATATCACTCTGCACAACATTGAAAACATCACTCTACACATCACTCTATACAACATAGAAAACATCACTCTACACATCACTCTACACAACATTGAAAACATCACTCTACACATCAATCTATACAATATTGAAAACATCACTCGACTCATCACTCCACACATCATTGAAGACATCACTCTACATATCACTCTGCACAACATTGAAAACATCACTCTACACATCACTCTACACAACATTGAAAACATCACTCTACGTATCACTCTGCACAACATTGAAAACATCACTCTACACATCACTCTATACAACATAGAACACATCACTCTGCACATCACTCTGCACAACATTGAAAACATCACTCTACACATCACTCTGCACAACATTGAAAACATCACACTCTATACATCACTCTACACAGCATTGTAAACAGCACTCTACACATCACTCTGCACAACATTGAGTACAGCACTCTGCACATCACTCTACACAACATTGAAAACATCACTCTACACATCACTCGACACAACATTGAAAAAATTACTCTACATATCACTCTACAGAACATTGAAAACATCACTCTACACATCACTCTGCACAACATTGAAAACATCACTCTATACATCACTCTACACAACATTGTAAACATCACTCTACACATGACTCTACACAACATTGAAAACATCACTCTGTATCCCACTCTGCACAACATTGAATACATCACTCTATACGTCACTCTACAGAACATTGAAAACATCACTCTACACCTCACTCTCCACAACATTGAAATATCACGCACCACATCACTCTACACAACATTGAAATCATCACTCTGCACATCACTCTGCACAACATTGAAAACATCACTCTACACATCACTCGACACAAAATTGAAAACATCAATCTAGACAGCACTCTACACAACATTGAAAACATTACTCAACACATCACTCTGCACAACATTGAAAACATCACTCTACACATCACTCTACACAACATTGAAAACATCACTCTACATATCACTCTGAACAACATTGAAAACATCACTCTACACATCACTCTATACAACATAGAAAACATCACTCTGCACCTCACTCTGCACAACATTGAAAACATCACTCTACACAACAATCTACACAACATTGAAAAGATCACTCTACACATCACTCTACACAACATTGAAAACATCACTCTACATATCAATCTATACAATATTGAATACATCACTCTACACATCACTCCACACAACATTGAAAACATCACTCTACATACCACTCTGCACAACATTGAAAACATCACACTGCACATCACTCTACACAACATTGAAAACATCACTCTACATATCACTCTGCACAACATTGAAAACATCACTATACATATCACATCACTCTACACATCACTCTACACAACATTGAAAACATCACTCTACACATCATTGTACACAACATTGAAAACATTAACTCTACACTTCACTCTACACAACATTGAAAACATCAATCTACACATCATTCTGCAGAATATTGAAAACATCACTGTACACATCACTCTACACAACATTGTAAACATCACTCTATACATCACTCTACACAGCATTGTAAACATCACTCTACACATCACTCTGCACAACATTGAGAACATCAGTCTGCACATCACTCTACACAACATTGAAATCATCACTCTGCACATCACTCTGCAAAGCATTGAAAACATCACTCTACACATCACTCTACACAACATTGAAAACATCACTCTACACATCACTCGACACAACATTGAAAACATCATACTCCACAGCACTCTACACAACATTGAAATCATTACTCAACACATTACTCTGCACAACATTGAAAACATCATTCTACACATCACTCTACACCACATTGAAAACATCACTCTACATATCACTCTGCACAACATTGAAAACATCACTCTACACATCACTCTATACAACATAGAAACATCACTCTGCACCTCACTCTGCACAGCATTGAAAACATCACTCTACACAACAATCTACACAACATTGAAAAGATCACTCTACACATCACTCTACACAACATTGAAAACATCACTCTACAAATCAATCTATACAATATTGAATACATCACTCTACACATCACTCCACACAACATTGAAAACATCACTCTACATATCACTCTGCACAACATTGAAAACATCACACTACACATCACTCTACACAACATTGAAAACATCACTCTACATATCACTCTGCACAACATTGAAAACATCACTATACACATCACTCTACACAACATTGAAAACATCACTCTACATATCACTCTGAACAACATTGAAAACATCACTCTACACATCACTCTATACAACATAGAAAACATCACTCTGCACCTCACTCTGCACAACATTGAAAACATCACTCTACACAACAATCTACACAACATTGAAAAGATCACTCTACACATCACTCTACACAACATTGAAAACATCACTCTACATATCAATCTATACAATATTGAATACATCACTCTACACATCACTCCACACAACATTGAAAACATCACTCTACATACCACTCTGCACAACATTGAAAACATCACACTGCACATCACTCTACACAACATTGAAAACATCACTCTACATATCACTCTGCACAACATTGAAAACATCACTATACATATCACATCACTCTACACATCACTCTACACAACATTGAAAACATCACTCTACACATCATTGTACACAACATTGAAAACATTAACTCTACACTTCACTCTACACAACATTGAAAACATCAATCTACACATCATTCTGCAGAATATTGAAAACATCACTGTACACATCACTCTACACAACATTGTAAACATCACTCTATACATCACTCTACACAGCTTTGTAAACATCACTCTACACATCACTCTGCACAACATTGAGAACATCAGTCTGCACATCACTCTACACAACATTGAAATCATCACTCTGCACATCACTCTGCAAAGCATTGAAAACATCACTCTACACATCACTCTACACAACATTGAAAACATCACTCTACACATCACTCGACACAACATTGAAAACATCATACTCCACAGCACTCTACACAACATTGAAATCATTACTCAACACATCACTCTGCACAACATTGAAAACATCATTCTACACATCACTCTACACCACATTGAAAACATCACTCTACATATCACTCTGCACAACATTGAAAACATCACTCTACACATCACTCTATACAACATAGAAACATCACTCTGCACCTCACTCTGCACAGCATTGAAAACATCACTCTACACAACAATCTACACAACATTGAAAAGATCACTCTACACATCACTCTACACAACATTGAAAACATCACTCTACAAATCAATCTATACAATATTGAATACATCACTCTACACATCACTCCACACAACATTGAAAACATCACTCTACATATCACTCTGCACAACATTGAAAACATCACACTACACATCACTCTACACAACATTGAAAACATCACTCTACATATCACTCTGCACAACATTGAAAACATCACTATACATATCACATCACTCTACACATCACTCTACACAACATTGAAAACATCACTCTACACATCATTCTACACAACATTGAAAACATTCACTCTACACTTCACTCTACACAACATTGAAAACATCAATCCACACATCATTCTGCAGAATATTGAAAACATTACTGCACACATCACTCTACACAACATTGTAAACATCACTCTATACATCACTCTACACAGCATTGTAAACATCACTCTACACATCACTCTGCACAACATTGAGAACATCACTCTGCACATCACTCTACACAACATTGGAATCATCACTCTGCACATCACTCTGCACAACATTGAAAACATAACTCTACACATCACTCTACACAACATTGAAAACATCATTCTACACATCACTCGACACAACATTGAAAACATCAATCTACACAGCACTCTACACAACATTGAAATCATTACTCAACACATCACTCTGCACAACATTGAAAACATCACTCTACACATCACTCTACACAACATTGAAAACATCACTCTACATATCACTCTGCACAACATTGAAAACATCACTCTACACATCACTCTATACAACATAGAAAACATCACTCTGCACCTCACTCTGCACAACATTGAAAACTTCACTCTACACATCACTCTACACAACATTGAAAACACTGCTCTATACATCACTCTACACTGCTTTGTAAACATCATTCTACATATCACTCTGCACAACATTGAGAACATCACTCTGCACATCACTCTACACAAATTTGAAAAAATCACTCTACACATCACTCGACAGAACATTGAATACATTACTCTACATATCACTCTACAGAACACTGAAAACATCACTCTATACATCCCTCTACACAACATTGTAAACATCACTCTGCACATGACTCTACACAACATTGAAAAAATCACTCTGTATCCCACTCTGCACAACATTGAATACATCACTCTATACGTCACTCTACAGAACATTGAAGACATCACTCTACACCTCACTCTCCACAACATTGAAATATCACGCTACACATCACTCTAAACAACATTGAAATCATCACTCAACACATCAGCCTACACAACATTGAAAACATCACTCTACACATTACTCTACACAACATTGAAAACATCACTCTACTCAACACTCGACACAACATTGAAAACATCAATCTACACAGCACTCTACACAACATTGTAAACATTACTCAACACATCACTCTGCACAACATTGAAAACATCACTCTGCACATCACTCTGCACAACATTGAAATCATCACTCTACACATCACTCTACACAACATTGAAAACATCACTCTACACATCACTCTGCACAACATTGAAAACATCACTCAACACATCCCTCTACACAAC
This sequence comes from Pristiophorus japonicus, assembly GCF_044704955.1. Classification (NCBI taxonomy): domain Eukaryota; kingdom Metazoa; phylum Chordata; class Chondrichthyes; family Pristiophoridae; genus Pristiophorus; species Pristiophorus japonicus. The sequence continues at coordinate 14,064,703 of NC_092005.1, forward strand.
ATTGAAAACATCACTCTGCACATCACTCTACACAATATTGAAAACATCACTCTACACAGCACTCTACCCAACATTGAAAACATCACTCTAAACAACAATCTACACAACATTGAAAAAATCACTCTACACATCACTCAACACAACATTGAAAACAACTCTCTACACTACATTGAAAACATCATTCTACACATCACTCTACACAACATTGAAAACGACACTCTATACATCACTCGACACAACATTGAACAAATCACTCTACACATCACTCTACACAACATTGTAAACACCACTCTACACATCACTCTACACACCATTGAAAAATTCACTCTACACATCAATCTACACAACACTGAAAACATCACTAAACACATCACTCTACACAACATTGAAAACATCAACCTACACATCACTCTACAGAACATTGAAAACATCACTCTACACATCACTCGACACAACATTGTAAACATCACTCTACACATAACTCTGCACACCATTGAAAACATCACTCTACACTTCACTCCACACAACATTGAAAACATCGCTCTAAACAACAATCTACACAACATTGAAAACATCAATCTACACATCACTCTGCAGAATATTGAAAACATCACTCTACACATCACTCTACACAACATTGAAAACATCACTCTATACATCACTCAACACAACATTGAAAAAATCACTCTGTACATCATTCTGCACAACATTGAAAACATCAATCTACACAACACTCTACAGAACATTTAAAACATCACTCTACACATCACTCTCCACAACATTGAAAACATCACTCTACACAACAATCTACACAACATTGAAAACATCACTCTGCACAACACTCTACAAAACATTGAAAACATCACTCTACACATCACTCTCCACAACATTGAAAACATCACTCTACACAACAATCTATACAACATTGAAAACATCACTCTACACATCACTCTACACAACATTGAAAACATCACTCTACACATTACTCTGCACAACATTGAAAACATCACTCTACACATCACTCTGCACAACATTGAAAACATCACTCTACACATCACTCTACACAACATTGAAAACATCACTCTACACTTAACTTTACACAACATTGAAAATATCACTCAACACATCACTCTACACAACATTGAAAACATCACTCTGCACATCACTCTACACAATATTGAAAACATCACTCTACACACCACTCTACACAACATTGAAAACATCACTCTACACAACAATCTACGCAACATTGATAACATCACTCTACACATCACTCTACACAACATTAAAAACATCACTCTACACAACAATCTACACAGATTTGAAAACATCACTCTACACATCACTCTACACAACATTGAAAACATCATTCTATAAATCACTCTGCACAACATTGTAAACATCACTCTACACATGACTCTACACAACATTGAAAAAATCACACTGTACCCCACTCTGCACAACATTGAATACATCACTCTATACATCACTCTACAGAACATTGAAAACATCACTCTACACATCACTCTCCAGAACATTTAAATATCACGCTACACATCACTCTACACAACATTGAAATCATAATTCTACACATCGCTCCACACAACATTGAAAACATCACTCTACATATCACTCTGCACAACATTGAAAACATCACTCTACACATCACTCTACACAACATTGAAAACATCACTCTACATATCACTCTGCACAACATTGAAAACATCACTCTACACATCACTCTATACAACATAGAAAACATCACTCTACACATCACTCTACACAACATTGAAAACATCACTCTACACATCAATCTATACAATATTGAAAACATCACTCGACACATCACTCCACACAACATTGAAAACATCACTCTACATATCACTCTGCACAACATTGGAAACATCACTCTACACATCACTCTACACAACATTGAAAACATCACTCTACGTATCACTCTGCACAACATTGAAAAAATCACTCTACACATCACTCTATACAACATAGAACACATCACTCTGCACATCACTCTGCACAACATTGAAAAAATCACTCTACACATCACTCTGCACAACATTGAAAACATCACTCTATACATCACTCTACACAGCATTGTAAACAGCACTCTACACATCACTCTGCACAACATTGAAAACATCACTCTATACATCACTCTACACAACATTGTAAACATCACTCTACACATGACTCTACACAACATTGAAAAAATCACTCTGTATCCCACTCTGCACAACATTGAATACATCACTCTATACGTCACTCTACAGAACATTGAAAACATCACACTACACCTCACTCTCCACAACATTGAAATATCACGTTACACATCACTCTACACAACATTGAAATCATCACTCTGCACATCACTCTGCACAACATTGAAAACATCACTCTGCACATCACTCTGCACAACATTGAAAACATCACTCTACACATCACTCGACACAACATTGAAAACATCAATCTAGACAGCACTCTACACAACATTGAAAACATTACTCAACACATCACTCTGCACAACATTGAAAACATCACTCTACACATCACTCTACACAACATTGAAAACATCACTCTACATATCACTCTGAACAACATTGAAAACATCACTCTACACATCACTCTATACAACATAGAAAACATCACTCTGCACCTCACTCTGCACAACATTGAAAACATCACTCTACACAACAATCTACACAACATTGAAAAGATCACTCTACACATCACTCTACACAACATTGAAAACATCACTCTACATATCAATCTATACAATATTGAATACATCACTCTACACATCACTCCACACAACATTGAAAACACCACTCTACATATCACTCTGCACAACATTGAAAACATCACACTGCACATCACTCTACACAACATTGAAAACATCACTCTACATATCACTCTGCACAACATTGAAAACATCACTATACATATCACATCACTCTACACATCACTCTACACAACATTGAAAACATCACACTACACATCATTGTACACAACATTGAAAACATTAACTCTACACTTCACTCTACACAACATTGAAAACATCAATCTACACATCATTCTGCAGAATATTGAAAACATCACTGTACACATCACTCTACACAACATTGTAAACGTCACTCTATACATCACTCTACACAGCATTGTAAACATCACTCTACACATCACTCTGCACAACATTGAGAACATCACTCTGCACATCACTCTACACAACATTGAAATCCTCACTCTGCACATCACTCTGCAAAGCATTGAAAACATCACTCTACACATCACTCTACACAACATTGAAAACATCACTCTAGACATCACTCGACACAACATTGAAAACATCATACTCCACAGCACTCTACACAACATTGAAATCATTACTCAACACATCACTCTGCACAACATTGAAAACATCACTCTACACATCACTCTACACAACATTGAAAACATCACTCTACATATCACTCTGCACAACATTGAAAACATCACTCTACACATCACTCTATACAACATAGATAACATCACTCTGCACCTCACTCTGCACAGCATTGAAAACATCACTCTACACAACAATCTACACAACATTGAAAAGATCACTCTACACATCACTCTACACAACATTGAAAACATCACTCTACAAATCAATCTATACAATATTGAATACATCACTCTACACATCACTCCACACAACATTGAAAAGGTCACTCTACATATCACTCTGCACAACATTGAAAACATCACACTACACATCACTCTACACAACATTGAAAACATCACTCTACATATCACTCTGCACAACATTGAAAACATCACTATACATATCACATCACTCTACACATCACTCTACACAACATTGAAAACATCACTCTACACATCAATCTACACAACATTGAAAACATTCACTCTACACTTCACTCTACACAACATTGAAAACATCAATACACACATCATTCTGCAGAATATTGAAAACATTACTGTACACATCACTCTACACAACATTGTAAACATCACTCTATACATCACTCTACACAGCATTGTAAACATCACTCTACACATCACTCTGCACAACATTGAGAACATCACTCTGCACATCACTCTACACAACATTGGAATCATCACTCTGCACATCACTCTGCACAACATTGAAAACATAACTCTACACATCACTCTACACAACATTGAAAACATCATTCTACACATCACTAGACAAAACATTGAAAACATCAATCTACACAGCACTCTACACAACATTGAAATCATTATTCAACACATCACTCTGCACAACATTGAAAACATCACTCTACACATCACTCTACACAACATTGAAAACATCACTCTACATATCACTCTGCACAACATTGAAAACATCACTCTACACATCACTCTATACAACATAGAAAACATCACTCTGCACCTCACTCTGCACAACATGGAAAACATCACTCTACACATCACTCTACACAACATTGAAAACACTACTCTATACATCACTCTACACTGCTTTGTAAACATCATTCTACATATCACTCTGCACAACATTGAGAACATCACTCTGCACATCACTCTACACAACTTTGAAAAAATCACACTACACATCACTCGACACAACATTGAATACATTACTCTACATATCACTCTACAGAACACTGAAAACATCACTCTATACATCACTCTACACAACATTGTAAACATCACTCTGCACATGACTCTACACAACATTGAAAAAATCACTCTGTATCCCACTCTGCACAACATTGAATACATCACTCTATACGTCACTCTACAGAACATTGAAAACATCACTCTACACCTCACTCTCCACAACATTGAAATATAACGCTACACATCACTCTGCACAACATTGAAAACATCACTCTGCACATCACTCTGCACAACATTGAAAACATCACTCTACACATCACTCTACATAACATTGAAAACATCACTCTACATATCACTCTGCACAACATTGAAAACATCACTCTAAACATCACTCTGCACACCATTGAAAACATCACTCTACACATCACTCTACACAACATTGAAAACATCACTCTACACTTCACTTTACACAACATTGAAAACATCACACAACACATCACTCTACACAACATTGAAAACATCACTCTGCACACCACTCTACACAATATTGAAAACTCACTCTACACAGCACTCTACACAACATTGAAAACATCACTCTGCACAACAATCTACGCAACATTGATAACATCACTCTACACATCATTCTACACAAAATTGAAAACATCACTCTACACAACAATCTACACAACATTGAAAACATCACTCTGCACATCACTCTACACAACATTGATAACATCACTCTGCACATCACTCTACACAACATTGAAAACATCACTCTACACAGCACTCTACACAACATTGAAAACATCACTCTACACATCACTCTACACAACATTGTAAACATCACTCGACACATGACTCTACACAACATTGAAAACATCATTCTACATATCACTCTGCACAACATTGAAAACATCACTCTAAACATCACTCTACAGAACATTGAAAACATCACTCTACACATCACTCTCCACAACATTGAAAACATCACTCTAAACATCACTCTGCACAACATAGAAAACATCACTCTGCACCTCACTCTGCACAACATTGAAAACATCACTCTGCACATCACTCCACACAACATTGAAAGCATCACTCTACACATCACTCAGCACAACATTGAAAACATCACTCTACACATCACTCTGCACAACATTGAAAACATCACTCTACACATCACTCTACACAACTTTGAAAACATCACTCTACACTTCACTCTGCGCGACATTGAAAACATCACTCAACACATCGCTCTACACAACATTGAAAACATCACTCTGCACATCACTCTACACAACATTGAAAACATCACTCTACAAAGCACTCTACACAACATTGAAAACATCACTCTGCTCAACAATCTACACAACATTGAAAAGACCACTCTACACATCAGTCTAAACAACATTGAAAACATCACTCTACACATCACTCAGCACAACGTTGAAAACATCATTCTACACATCACTCTGCACAACATTGAAAACATCACTCTACACATCACTCTACACAACTTTGAAAACATCACTCTACACTTCACTCTGCACAACATTGAAAATATCACTCTACATATCACTCTGCACAACATTGAAAACATCACTATACATATCACATCACTCTACACATCACTCTACACAACATTGAAAACATCACTCTACACATCACTCTACACAACATTGAAAACATCACTCTACACTTCACTCTACACAACATTGAAAACATCACTCTACACTACATTGAGAACATCACTCTACACATAACTCTACACAACATTGAAAACATCACTATACACATCACTCTACACATCATTGAAAACAGCAGTCTGCACTTCACTTTACACAACATTGAAAACATCACTCAACACATCACTCTACACAACATTGAAAACATCAATCTGCACATCACTCTACACAATATTGAAAACATCACTCTACACAGCACTCTACACAACATTGAAAACATCACTCTCCACAACAATCTACACAACATTGATAACATCACTCTGCACATCACTCTACACAACATTGAAAACATCACTCTACACAGCACTCTACACAACATTGAAAACATCACTCTACACATCACTCTACACAACATTGAAAACATCACTCTACACAGCACTCTACACAGCATTGAAAACATCACTTTACACATCACTCTACACAACATTGAAAACATCACTCTATACATCACTCTACACAACATTGTAAACATCACTCTGCACATGACTCTACACAACATTGAAAAAATCACTCTGTACCCCACTCTGCACAACATTGAATACATCACTCTATACATCACTCTACAGAACATTGAAAACATCACTCTACACATCACTCTCCACAACTTTTAAATATCACTCTACACATCACTCTACATAACACTGAAATCATCACTCTACACATCACTCTGCACAACTTTGAAAATATCACTCTACACATCACTCTACACAACATTGAAATCATCACTCTACACATCACTCGACACAACATTGAAAACATCGCTATACACATCACTCTGCACAACATTGAAAACATCACTCTGCACATCACCCTGCACAACATTGAAAACATCACTCTACACATCACTCTCCACAACATTGAAAACATGACTCTACACATCACTCTGCACAACATTGAAAACATCACTCTACATATCACTCTGCACAACATTGAAAACATCACTCTACACAACATTGAAAACATCACTCTACACTTCACTTTACACAACATTGAAAACATCACTCAACACATCACTCTACACAACATTGAAAACATCACTCTGCACATCACTCTACACAATATTGAAAACATCACTCTACACAGCACTCTACACAACATTGAAAACATCACTCTACACAACAATCTACGCAACATTGAAAACATCACTCTCCACATCACTCTACACAACATTGAAAACATCACTCTACACATCACTCAGCACAACATTGAACACATCACTCTACACATCACTCTGCACAACATTGAAAACATCACTCTACACATCACTCTACACAACTTTGAATACATCACTCTGCACTTCACTCCACACAACATTGAAAACATCGCTCAACATATCGCTCTACACAACATTGAAAACATCACTCTGCACATCACTCTATACAACATTGAAAACATCACTCTACACAGCACTCTACACAACATTGAAAACATCACTCTACACAATAATCTACACAACATTGAAAACATCACTCTACACATCACTCTACACAACATTGAAAACATCACTCTACACAATAATCTACACAACATTGAAAACATCACTCTACACATCACTCTACACAACATTGAAAACATCACTCAACACATCAATCTATACAATATTGAAAACATCACTCGACACATCACTCCACACAACATTGAAAACATCACTCTATATATCACTCTGCACAACATTGAAAACATCACTCTACACATCACTCGACACAACATTGAAAACATCACTCTGCACCTCACTCTGCACAACATTGAAAACATCACTCTGCACATCACTCCACACAACATTGAAAACATCACTCTACACGTTACTCAGCACAACATTGAAAACATCACTCTACACATCACTCTGCACAACATTGAAAACATCACTCTACACATCACTCTACACAACTTTGAAAACATCACTCTACACTGCCCTCTACACAACATTGAAAACATCACTCAACACATCACTCCACACAATATTGAAAACATCACTCTGCACATCACTCTACACAACATTGAAAACATCACACTACACAGCACTCTACACAACATTGAAAACATCACTCTGCACAACAATCTACACAACATTGAAAACATCACTCAACACATCACTCTACACAACATTGAAAACACCACTCTACACATCACTCTACACACCATTGAAAACATCACTCTACACATCACTCTACACAACACTGAAAACATCACGCAACACATCACTCTACACAACATTGAAAACGTCAATCTACACATCACTCTACAGAACATTGAAAACATCACTCTACACATCACTCGACACAACATTGTAAACATCACTCTACACATAACTCTGCACACCATTGAAAACATCACTCTACACTTCACTCTACACAACATTGAAAATATCGCTCTAAACAACAATCTACACAACATTGATAACATCAATCTACACATCACTCTGCAGAATATTGAAAACATCACTCTACACATCACTACACAACATTGAAAACATCACTCTATACATCACTCAACACAACATTGAAAAAATCACTCTGTACATCATTCTGCACAACATTGAAAACATCAATCTACACAACAATCTACACAACATTGATAACATCACTCTGCACATCACTCTACACAACATTGAAAACATCACTCTACACAGCACTCTACACAACATTGAAAACATCACTCTACACATCACTCTACACAACATTGAAAACATCACTCTACACAGCACTCTACACAGCATTGAAAACATCACTCTACACATCACTCTACACAACATTGAAAACATCACTCTATACATCACTCTACACAACATTGTAAACATCACTCTACACATGACTCTACACAACATTGAAAAAATAACTCTGTACCCCACTCTGCACAACATTGAATACATCACTCTATACATCACTCTACAGAACATTGAAAACATCACTCTACACATCACTCTCCACAACTTTTAAATATCACTCTACACATCACTCTACATAACACTGAAATCATCACTCTACACATCACTCTGCACAACATTGAAAACATCACTCTACACATCACTCTCCACAACATTGAAAACATGACTCTACACATCACTCTGCACAACATTGAAAACATCACTCTACACATCACTCTGCACAACATTGAAAACATCACTCTACACAACATTGAAAACATCACTCTACACTTCACTTTACACAACATTGAAAACATCACTCAACACATCACTCTACACAACATTGAAAACATCACTCTGCACATCACTCTACACAATATTGAAAACATCACTCTGCACAGCACTCTACACAACATTGAAAACATCACTCTCCACATCACTCTACACAACATTGAAAACATCACTCTACACATCACTCAGCACAACATTGAAAACATCACTCTACACATCACTCTGCACAACATTGAAAACATCACTCTACACAACATTGAAAACATCACTCTACACTTCACTTTACACAACATTGAAAACATCACTCAACACATCACTCTACACAACATTGAAAACATCACTCTGCACATCACTCTACACAATATTGAAAACATCACTCTACACATCACTCTACACAACTTTGAAAACATCACTCTACACATCCCTCTACACAACATTGAAAACATCACTCAACACATCACTCTACACAATATTGAAAACATCACTCTGCACATCACTCTACACAACATTGAAAACATCACTCTACACAGCACTCTACACAACATTGAAAACATCACTCTGCACAACAATCTACACAACATTGAAAAGATCACTCTACATATCACTCTGCACAACATTGAAAACATCACTATACCTATCACATCACTCTACACATCACTCTACACAACATTGAACACATCACTCTATACATCACTCTACACAGCATTGTAAACATCACTCTACACATCACTCTACACAACATTGAAAACATCACTCTGCACATCACTCTACACAACATTGAATTCATCACTCTGCACATCACTCTGCACAACATTGAAAACATCACTCTACACATCACTCTACACAACATTGAAAACACCACTCTACACATCACTCTACACACCATTGAAAACATCACTCTACACATCACTCTACACAACACTGAAAACATCACGCAACACATCACTCTACACAACATTGAAAACGTCAATCTACACATCACTCTACAGAACATTGAAAACATCACTCTACACATCACTCGACACAACATTGTAAACATCACTCTACACATAACTCTGCACACTATTGAAAACATCACTCTACACTTCACTCTACACAACATTGAAAACATCGCTCTAAACAACAATCTACACAACATTGAAAACATCAATCTACACATCACTCTGCAGAATATTGAAAACATCACTCTACACATCACTCTACACAACATTGAAAACATCACTCTATACATCACTCAACACAACATTGAAAAAATCACTCTGTACATCATTCTGCACAACATTGAAAACATCAATCTACACAACAATCTACACAACATTGATAACATCACTCTGCACATCACTCTACACAACATTGAAAACATCACTCTACACAGCACTCTACACAACATTGAAAACATCACTCTACACATCACTCTACACAACATTGAAAACATCACTCTACACAGCACTCTACACAGCATTGAAAACATCACTCTACACATCACTCTACACAACATTGAAAAAATCACTCTATACATCACTCTACACAACATTGTAAACATCACTCTACACATGACTCTACACAACATTGAAAAAATCACTCTGTACCCCACTCTGCACAACATTGAATACATCACTCTATACATCACTCTACAGAACATTGAAAACATCACTCTACACACCACTCGACACAACATTGAAAACATCGCTATGCACATCACTCTGCACAACATTGAAAACATCACTCTGCACATCACCCTGCACAACATTGAAAACATCACTCTACACATCACTCTCCACAACATTGAAAACATCACTCTACACATCACTCTGCACAACATTGAAAACATCACTCTACACATCACTCTGCACAACATTGAAAACATCACTCTACACAACATTGATAACATCACTCTACACATCACTCTACACAAAATTGAAAACATCACTCTACACAACAATCTACACAACATTGAAAACATCACTCTGCACATCACTCTACACAACATTGATAACATCACTCTGCACATCACTCTACACAACATTGAAAACATCACTCTACACAGCACTCTACACAACATTGAAAACATCACTCTACACATCACTCTACACAACATTGTAAACATCACTCGACACATGACTCTACACAACATTGAAAACATCATTCTACATATCACTCTGCACAACATTGAAAACATCACTCTAAACATCACTCTACAGAACATTGAAAACATCACTCTACACATCACTCTCCACAACATTGAAAACATCACTCTAAACATCACTCTGCACAACATAGAAAACATCACTCTGCACCTCACTCTGCACAACATTGAAAACATCACTCTGCACATCACTCCACACAACATTGAAAGCATCACTCTACACATCACTCAGCACAACATTGAAAACATCACTCTACACATCACTCTGCACAACATTGAAAACATCACTCTACACATCACTCTACACAACTTTGAAAACATCACTCTACACTTCACTCGGCGCGACATTGAAAACATCACTCAACACATCGCTCTACACAACATTGAAAACATCACTCTGCACATCACTCTACACAACATTGAAAACATCACTCTACAAAGCACTCTACACAACATTGAAAACATCACTCTGCTCAACAATCTACACAACATTGAAAAGACCACTCTACACATCAGTCTAAACAACATTGAAAACATCACTCTACACATCACTCAGCACAACGTTGAAAACATCATTCTACACATCACTCTGCACAACATTGAAAACATCACTCTACACATCACTCTACACAACTTTGAAAACATCACTCTACACTTCACTCTGCACAACATTGAAAATATCACTCTACATATCACTCTGCACAACATTGAAAACATCACTATACATATCACATCACTCTACACATCACTCTACACAACATTGAAAACATCACTCTACACATCACTCTACACAACATTGAAAACATCACTCTACACTTCACTCTACACAACATTGAAAACATCACTCTACACTACATTGAGAACATCACTCTACACATAACTCTACACAACATTGAAAACATCACTATACACATCACTCTACACATCATTGAAAACAGCAGTCTGCACTTCACTTTACACAACATTGAAAACATCACTCAACACATCACTCTACACAACATTGAAAACATCAATCTGCACATCACTCTACACAATATTGAAAACATCACTCTACACAGCACTCTACACAACATTGAAAACATCACTCTCCACAACAATCTACACAACATTGATAACATCACTCTGCACATCACTCTACACAACATTGAAAACATCACTCTACACAGCACTCTACACAACATTGAAAACATCACTCTACACATCACTCTACACAACATTGAAAACATCACTCTACACAGCACTCTACACAGCATTGAAAACATCACTTTACACATCACTCTACACAACATTGAAAACATCACTCTATACATCACTCTACACAACATTGTAAACATCACTCTGCACATGACTCTACACAACATTGAAAAAATCACTCTGTACCCCACTCTGCACAACATTGAATACATCACTCTATACATCACTCTACAGAACATTGAAAACATCACTCTACACATCACTCTCCACAACTTTTAAATATCACTCTACACATCACTCTACATAACACTGAAATCATCACTCTACACATCACTCTGCACAACTTTGAAAATATCACTCTACACATCACTCTACACAACATTGAAATCATCACTCTACACATCACTCGACACAACATTGAAAACATCGCTATACACATCACTCTGCACAACATTGAAAACATCACTCTGCACATCACCCTGCACAACATTGAAAACATCACTCTACACATCACTCTCCACAACATTGAAAACATGACTCTACACATCACTCTGCACAACATTGAAAACATCACTCTACATATCACTCTGCACAACATTGAAAACATCACTCTACACAACATTGAAAACATCACTCTACACTTCACTTTACACAACATTGAAAACATCACTCAACACATCACTCTACACAACATTGAAAACATCACTCTGCACATCACTCTACACAATATTGAAAACATCACTCTACACAGCACTCTACACAACATTGAAAACATCACTCTACACAACAATCTACGCAACATTGAAAACATCACTCTCCACATCACTCTACACAACATTGAAAACATCACTCTACACATCACTCAGCACAACATTGAACACATCACTCTACACATCACTCTGCACAACATTGAAAACATAACTCTACACATCACTCTACACAACTTTGAATACATCACTCTGCACTTCACTCCACACAACATTGAAAACATCGCTCAACATATCGCTCTACACAACATTGAAAACATCACTCTGCACATCACTCTATACAACATTGAAAACATCACTGTACACAGCACTCTACACAACATTGAAAACATCACTCTACACAATAATCTACACAACATTGAAAACATCACTCTACACATCACTCTACACAACATTGAAAACATCACTCTACACAATAATCTACACAACATTGAAAACATCACTCGACACATCACTCCACACAACATTGAAAACATCACTCTATATATCACTCTGCACAACATTGAAAACATCACTCTACACATCACTCGACACAACATTGAAAACATCACTCTGCACCTCACTCTGCACAACATTGAAAACATCACTCTGCACATCACTCCACACAACATTGAAAACATCACTCTACACGTTACTCAGCACAACATTGAAAACATCACTCTACACATCACTCTGCACAACATTGAAAACATCACTCTACACATCACTCTACACAACTTTGAAAACATCACTCTACACTTCCCTCTACACAACATTGAAAACATCACTCAACACATCACTCCACACAATATTGAAAACATCACTCTGCACATCACTCTACACAACATTGAAAACATCACACAACACAGCACTCTACACAACATTGAAAACATCACTCTGCACAACAATCTACACAACATTGAAAAGATCAATCTACATATCACTCTGCACAACATTGAAAACATCACTATACCTATCACATCACTCTACACATCACTCTACACAACATTGAAAACATCACTCTATACATCACTCTACACAGCATTGTAAACATCACTCTACACATCACTCTGCACAACATTGAGAACATCACTCTGCACATCACTCTACACAACATTGAATTCATCACTCTGCACATCACTCTGCACAACATTAAAAACATCACTCTACACATCACTCTACACAACATTGAAAACACCACTCTACACATCACTCTACACACCATTGAAAACATCACTCTACACATCACTCTACACAACACTGAAAACATCACGCAACACATCACTCTACACAACATTGAAAACGTCAATCTACACATCACTCTACAGAACATTGAAAACATCACTCTACACATCACTCGACACAACATTGTAAACATCACTCTACACATAACTCTGCACACCATTGAAAACATCACTCTACACTTCACTCTACACAACATTGAAAATATCGCTCTAAACAACAATCTACACAACATTGAAATCATCAATCTACACATCACTCTGCAGAATATTGAAAACATCACTCTACACATCACTACACAACATTGAAAACATCACTCTATACATCACTCAACACAACATTGAAAAAATCACTCTGTACATCATTCTGCACAACATTGAAAACATCAATCTACACAACAATCTACACAACATTGATAACATCACTCTGCACATCACTCTACACAACATTGAAAACATCACTCTACACAGCACTCTACACAACATTGAAAACATCACTCTACACATCACTCTACACAACATTGAAAACATCACTCTACACAGCACTCTACACAGCATTGAAAACATCACTCTACACATCACTCTACACAACATTGAAAACATCACTCTATACATCACTCTACACAACATTGTAAACATCACTCTACACATGACTCTACACAACATTGAAAAAATCACTCTGTACCCCACTCTGCACAACATTGAATACATCACTCTATACATCACTCTACAGAACATTGAAAACATCACTCTACACATCACTCTCCACAACTTTTAAATATCACTCTACACATCACTCTACATAACACTGAAATCATCACTCTACACATCACTCTGCACAACATTGAAAACATCACTCTACACATCACTCTCCACAACATTGAAAACATGACTCTACACATCACTCTGCACAACATTGAAAACATCACTCTACACATCACTCTGCACAACATTGAAAACATCACTCTACACAACATTGAAAACATCACTCTACACTTCACTTTACACAACATTGAAAACATCACTCAACACATCACTCTACACAACATTGAAAACATCACTCTGCACATCACTCTACACAATATTGAAAACATCACTCTGCACAGCACTCTACACAACATTGAAAACATCACTCTACACAACAATCTACGCAACATTGAAAACATCACTCTCCACATCACTCTACACAACATTGAAAACATCACTCTACACATCACTCAGCACAACATTGAACACATCACTCTACACATCACTCTGCACAACATTGAAAACATCACTCTACACATCACTCTACACAACTTTGAATACATCACTCTACACTTCACTCCACACAACATTGAAAACATCGCTCAACATATCGCTCTACACAACATTGAAAACATCACTCTGCACATCACTCTATACAACATTGAAAACATCACTCTACACAGCACTCTACACAACATTGAAAACATCACTCTACACAATAATCTACACAACATTGAAAACATCACTCTACACATCACTCTACACAACATTGAAAACATCACTCAACACGTCAATCTATACAATATTGAAAACATCACTCTACACATCACTCTACACAGCATTGAAACCATCACTCTACACTTCACTTTACACAACATTGAAAACATTACTCAACACATCACTCTACACAACATTGAAAACATCACTCTGCACATCACTCTACACAATATTGAAAACATCACTCTACACAGCACTCTACCCAACATTAAAACCATCACTCTACACAACAATCTACACCACATTGAAAAGATCACTCTACACATCACTCAACACAACATTGAAAACATCACTCTACACATCAATCTATACAATATTGAAAACATCACTCGACACATCACTCCACACAACATTGAAAACATCACTCTATATATCACTCTGCACAACATTGAAAACATCACTCTACACATCACTCGACACAACATTGAAAACATCACTCTGCACCTCACTCTGCACAACATTGAAAACATCACTCTGCACATCACTCCACACAACATTGAAAACATCACTCTACACATTACTCAGCACAACATTGAAAACATCACTCTACACATCACTCTGCACAACATTGAAATCATCACTCTACACATCACTCTACACAACTTTGAAAACATCACTCTACACATCCCTCTACACAACATTGAAAACATCACTCACCACATCACTCTACACAATATTGAAAACATCACTCTGCACATCACTCTACACAACATTGAAAACATCACTCTACACAGCACTCTACACAACATTGAAAACATCACTCTGCACAACAATCTACACAACATTGAAAAGATCACTCTACATATCACTCTGCACAACATTGAAAACATCACTATACCTATCACATCACTCTACACATCACTCTACACAACATTGAACACATCACTCTATACATCACTCTACACAGCATTGTAAACATCACTCTACACATCACTCTACACAACAATGAAAACATCACTCTGCACATCACTCTACACAACATTGAATTCATCACTCTGCACATCACTCTGCACAACATTGAAAACATCACTCTACACATCACTCTACACAACATTGAAAACACCACTCTACACATCACTCTACACACCATTGAAAACATCACTCTACACATCACTCTACACAACACTGAAAACATCACGCAACACATCACTCTACACAACATTGAAAACGTCAATCTACACATCACTCTACAGAACATTGAAAACATCACTCTACACATCACTCGACACAACATTGTAAACATCACTCTACACATAACTCTGCACACTATTGAAAACATCACTCTACACTTCACTCTACACAACATTGAAAACATCGCTCTAAACAACAATCTACACAACATTGAAAACATCAATCTACACATCACTCTGCAGAATATTGAAAACATCACTCTACACATCACTCTACACAACATTGAAAACATGACTCTACACATCACTCTGCACAACATTGAAAACATCACTCTACACATCACTCTGCACAACATTGAAAACATCACTCTACACAACATTGAAAACATCACTCTACACTTCACTTTACACAACATTGAAAACATCACTCAACACATCACTCTACACAACATTGAAAACATCACTCTGCACATCACTCTACACAATATTGAAAACATCACTCTGCACAGCACTCTACACAACATTGAAAACATCACTCTACACAACAATCTACGCAACATTGAAAACATCACTCTCCACATCACTCTACACAACATTGAAAACATCACTCTACACATCACTCAGCACAACATTGAACACATCACTCTACACATCACTCTGCACAACATTGAAAACATCACTCTACACATCACTCTACACAACTTTGAATACATCACTCTACACTTCACTCCACACAACATTGAAAACATCGCTCAACATATCGCTCTGCACAACATTGAAAACATCACTCTGCACATCACTCTATACAACATTGAAAACATCACTCTACACAGCACTCTACACAACATTGAAAACATCACTCTACACAATAATCTACACAACATTGAAAACATCACTCTACACATCACTCTACACAACATTGAAAACATCACTCAACACGTCAATCTATACAATATTGAAAACATCACTCTACACATCACTCTACACAGCATTGAAACCATCACTCTACACTTCACTTTACACAACATTGAAAACATTACTCAACACATCACTCTACACAACATTGAAAACATCACTCTGCACATCACTCTACACAATATTGAAAACATCACTCTACACAGCACTCTACCCAACATTAAAACCATCACTCTACACAACAATCTACACCACATTGAAAAGATCACTCTACACATCACTCAACACAACATTGAAAACATCACTCTACACATCAATCTATACAATATTGAAAACATCACTCGACACATCACTCCACACAACATTGAAAACATCACTCTATATATCACTCTGCACAACATTGAAAACATCACTCTACACATCACTCGACACAACATTGAAAACATCACTCTGCACCTCACTCTGCACAACATTGAAAACATCACTCTGCACATCACTCCACACAACATTGAAAACATCACTCTACACATTACTCAGCACAACATTGAAAACATCACTCTACACATCACTCTGCACAACATTGAAATCATCACTCTACACATCACTCTACACAACTTTGAAAACATCACTCTACACATCCCTCTACACAACATTGAAAACATCACTCAACACATCACTCTACACAATATTGAAAACATCACTCTGCACATCACTCTACACAACATTGAAAACATCACTCTACACAGCACTCTACACAACATTGAAAACATCACTCTGCACAACAATCTACACAACATTGAAAAGATCACTCTACATATCACTCTGCACAACATTGAAAACATCACTATACCTATCACATCACTCTACACATCACTCTACACAACATTGAACACATCACTCTATACATCACTCTACACAGCATTGTAAACATCACTCTACACATCACTCTACACAACATTGAAAACATCACTCTGCACATCACTCTACACAACATTGAATTCATCACTCTGCACATCACTCTGCACAACATTGAAAACATCACTCTACACATCACTCTACACAACATTGAAAACACCACTCTACACATCACTCTACACACCATTGAAAACATCACTCTACACATCACTCTACACAACACTGAAAACATCACGCAACACATCACTCTACACAACATTGAAAACGTCAATCTACACATCACTCTACAGAACATTGAAAACATCACTCTACACATCACTCGACACAACATTGTAAACATCACTCTACACATAACTCTGCACACTATTGAAAACATCACTCTACACTTCACTCTACACAACATTGAAAACATCGCTCTAAACAACAATCTACACAACATTGAAAACATCAATCTACACATCACTCTGCAGAATATTGAAAACATCACTCTACACATCACTCTACACAACATTGAAAACATCACTCTATACATCACTCAACACAACATTGAAAAAATCACTCTGTACATCATTCTGCACAACATTGAAAACATCAATCTACACAACAATCTACACAACATTGATAACATCACTCTGCACATCACTCTACACAACATTGAAAACATCACTCTACACAGCACTCTACACAACATTGAAAACATCACTCTACACATCACTCTACACAACATTGAAAACATCACTCTACACAGCACTCTACACAGCATTGAAAACATCACTCTACACATCACTCTACACAACATTGAAAAAATCACTCTATACATCACTCTACACAACATTGTAAACATCACTCTACACATGACTCTACACAACATTGAAAAAATCACTCTGTACCCCACTCTGCACAACATTGAATACATCACTCTATACATCACTCTACAGAACATTGAAAACATCACTCTACACACCACTCGACACAACATTGAAAACATCGCTATGCACATCACTCTGCACAACATTGAAAACATCACTCTGCACATCACCCTGCACAACATTGAAAACATCACTCTACACATCACTCTCCACAACATTGAAAACATCACTCTACACATCACTCTGCACAACATTGAAAACATCACTCTACACATCACTCTGCACAACATTGAAAACATCACTCTACACAACATTGAAAACATCACTCTACACTTCACTTTACACAACATTGAAAACATCACTCAACACATCACTCTACACAACATTGAAAACATCACTCTGCACATCACTCTACACAATATTGAAAACATCACTCTACACAGCACTCTACACAACATTGAAAACATCACTCTGCACAACAATCTACGCAACATTGAAAACATCACTCTCCACATCACTCTACACAACATTGAAAACATCACTCTACACAACAATCTACGCAACATTGAAAACATCACTCTCCACATCACTCTACACAACATTGAAAACATCACTCTACACATCACTCAGCACAACATTGAACACATCACTCTACACATCACTCTGCACAACATTGAAAACATCACTCTACACATCACTCTACACAACTTTGAATACATCACTCTACACTTCACTCCACACAACATTGAAAACATCACTCAACATATCGCTCTACACAACATTGAAAACATCACTGTGCACATCACTCTATACAACATTGAAAACATCACTCTACACAGCACTCTACACAACATTGAAAACATCACTCTACACATTACTCGACACAACATTGAAAACATCACTCTGCACCTCACTCTGCACAACATTGAAAACATCACTCTGCACATCACTCCACACAACATTGAAAACATCACTCTACACATTACTCAGCACAACATTGAAAACATCACTCTACACATCACTCTGCACAACATTGAAAACATCACTCTACACATCACTCTACACAACTTTGAAAACATCACTCTACACTTCCCTCTACACAACATTGAAAACATCACTCAACACATCACTCTACACAATATTGAAAACATCACTCTGCACATCACTCTACACAACATTGAAAACATCACTCTACACAGCACTCTACACAACATTGAAAACATCACTCTGCACAACAATCTACACAACATTGAAAAGATCACTCTACATATCACTCTGCACAACATTGAAAACATCACTATACCTATCACATCACTCTACACATCACTCTACACAACATTGAAAACATCACTCTATACATCACTCTACACAGCATTGTAAACATCACTCTACACATCACTCTGCACAACATTGAGAACATCACTCTGCACATCACTCTACACAACATTGAATTCATCACTCTGCACATCACTCTGCACAACATTGAAAACATCACTCTACACATCACTCTACACAACATTGAAAACACCACTCTACACATCACTCTACACACCATTGAAAACATCACTCTACACATCACTCTACACAACACTGAAAACATCACGCAACACATCACTCTACACAACATTGAAAACGTCAATCTACACATCACTCTACAGAACATTGAAAACATCGCTCTAAACAACAATCTACACAACATTGAAAACATCAATCTACACATCACTCTGCAGAATATTGAAAACATCACTCTACACATCACTCTACACAACATTGAAAACATCACTCTATACATCACTCAACACAACATTGAAAAAATCACTCTGTACATCATTCTGCACAACATTGAAAACATCAATCTACACAACAATCTACACAACATTGATAACACCACTCTACACATCACTCTACACACCATTGAAAACATCACTCTACACATCACTCTACACAACACTGAAAACATCACGCAACACATCACTCTACACAACATTGAAAACGTCAATCTACACATCACTCTACAGAACATTGAAAACATCACTCCACACATCACTCTACACAACATTGAAAACATCACTCTACACAGCACTCTACACAGCATTGAAAACATCACTCTACACATCACTCTACACAACATTGAAAACATCACTCTATACATCACTCTACACAACATTGTAAACATCACTCTACACATGACTCTACACAACATTGAAAACTCACTCTGTACCCCACTCTGCACAACATTGAATATATCACTCTATACATCACTCTACAGAACATTGAAAACATCACTCTTCACATCACTCTCCACAACTTTTAAATATCACTCTACACATCACTCTACATAACACTGAAATCATCACTCTACACATCACTCTGCACAACTTTGAAAATATCACTCTACACATCACTCGACACAACATTGAAAACATCGCTATACACATCACTCTGCACAACATTGAAAACATCACTCTGCACATCACCCTGCACAACATTGAAAACATCACTCTACACATCACTCTCCACAACATTGAAAACATCATTCTACACATCACTCTGCACAACATTGAAAACATCACTCTACACATCACTCTGCACAACATTGAAAACATCACTCTACACAACATTGAAAACATCACTCTACACTTCACTTTACACAACATTGAAAACATCACTCAACACATCACTCTACACAACATTGAAAACATCACTCTGCACATCACTCTACACAATATTGAAAACATCGCTCTACACAGCACTCTACACAACATTGAAAACATCACTCTACACAACAATCTACGCAACATTGAAAACATCACTCTCCACATCACTCTACACAACATTGAAAACATCACTCTACACATCACTCTGCACAACATTGAAAACATCACTCTACACATCACTCTGCACAACATTGAAAACATCACTCTACACAACATTGAAAACATCACTCTACACTTCACTTTACACAACATTGAAAACATCACTCAACACATCACTCTACACAACATTGAAAACATCACTCTGCACATCACTCTACACAATATTGAAAACATCACACTACACAGCACTCTACACAACATTGAAAACATCACTCTGCACAACAATCTACGCAACATTGAAAACATCACTCTCCACATCACTCTACACAACATTGAAAACATCACTCTACACAACAATCTACGCAACATTGAAAACATCACTCTCCACATCACTCTACACAACATTGAAAACATCACTCTACACATCACTCAGCACAACATTGAACACATCACTCTACACATCACTCTGCACAACATTGAAAACATCACTCTACACATCACTCTACACAACTTTGAATACATCACTCTACACTTCACTCCACACAACATTGAAAACATCACTCAACATATCGCTCTACACAACATTGAAAACATCACTGTGCACATCACTCTATACAACATTGAAAACATCACTCTACACAGCACTCTACACAACATTGAAAACATCACTCTACACATTACTCGACACAACATTGAAAACATCACTCTGCACCTCACTCTGCACAACATTGAAAACATCACTCTGCACATCACTCCACACAACATTGAAAACATCACTCTACACATTACTCAGCACAACATTGAAAACATCACTCTACACATCACTCTGCACAACATTGAAAACATCACTCTACACATCACTCTACACAACTTTGAAAACATCACTCTACACTTCCCTCTACACAACATTGAAAACATCACTCAACACATCACTCTACACAATATTGAAAACATCACTCTGCACATCACTCTACACAACATTGAAAACATCACTCTACACAGCACTCTACACAACATTGAAAACATCACTCTGCACAACAATCTACACAACATTGAAAAGATCACTCTACATATCACTCTGCACAACATTGAAAACATCACTATACCTATCACATCACTCTACACATCACTCTACACAACATTGAAAACATCACTCTATACATCACTCTACACAGCATTGTAAACATCACTCTACACATCACTCTGCACAACATTGAGAACATCACTCTGCACATCACTCTACACAACATTGAATTCATCACTCTGCACATCACTCTGCACAACATTGAAAACATCACTCTACACATCACTCTACACAACATTGAAAACACCACTCTACACATCACTCTACACACCATTGAAAACATCACTCTACACATCACTCTACACAACACTGAAAACATCACGCAACACATCACTCTACACAACATTGAAAACGTCGATCTACACATCACTCTACAGAACATTGAAAACATCACTCTACACATCACTCGACACAACATTGTAAACATCACTCTACACATAACTCTGCACACCATTGAAAACATCACTCTACACTTCACTCTACACAACATTGAAAACATCGCTCTAAACAACAATCTACACAACATTGAAAACATCAATCTACACATCACTCTGCAGAATATTGAAAACATCACTCTACACATCACTCTACACAACATTGAAAACATCACTCTATACATCACTCAACACAACATTGAAAAAATCACTCTGTACATCATTCTGCACAACATTGAAAACATCAATCTACACAACAATCTACACAACATTGATAACATCACTCTGCACATCACTCTACACAACATTGAAAACATCACTCTACACAGCACTCTACACAACATTGAAAACATCACTCTACACATCACTCTACACAACATTGAAAACATCACTCTACACAGCACTCTACACAGCATTGAAAACATCACTCTACACATCACTCTACACAACATTGAAAACATCACACTATACATCACTCTACACAACATTGTAAACATCACTCTACACATGACTCTACACAACATTGAAAAAATCACTCTGAACCCCACTCTGCACAATATTGAATACATCACTCTATACATCACGCTACAGAACATTGAAAACATCACTCTACACATCACTCTCCACAACTTTTAAATATCACTCTGCACATCACTCTACATAACACTGAAATCATCACTCTACACATCACTCTGCACAACTTTGAAAATATCACTCTACACATCACTCTACACAACATTGAAAACATCACTCTACACATCACTCGACACAACATTGAAAACATCGCTATACACATCACTCTGCACAACATTGAAAACATCACTCTGCACATCACCCTGCACAACATTGAAAACATCACTCTACACATCACTCTCCACAACATTGAAAACATCACTCTACACATCACTCTGCACAACATTGAAAACATCACTCTACACATCACTCTGCACAACATTGAAAACATCACTCTACACAACATTGAATACATCACTCTACACTTCACTTTACACAACATTGAAAACATCACTCAACACATCACTCTACACAACATTGAAAACATCACTCTGCACATCACTCTACACAATATTGAAAGCATCACTCTACACAGCACTCTACACAACATTGAAAACATCACTCTACACAACAATCTACGCAACATTGAAAACATCACTCTCCACATCACTCTACACAACATTGAAAACATCACTCTACACATCACTCTGCACAACATTGAAAACATCACTCTACACATCACTCTGCACAACATTGAAAACATCACTCTACACAACATTGAAAACATCACTCTACACTTCACTTTACACAACATTGAAAACATCACTCAACACATCACTCTACACAACATTGAAAACATCACTCTGCACATCACTCTACACAATATTGAAAACATCACACTACACAGCACTCTACACAACATTGAAAACATCACTCTGCACAACAATCTACGCAACATTGAAAACATCACTCTCCACATCACTCTACACAACATTGAAAACATCACTCTACACAACAATCTACGCAACATTGAAAACATCACTCTCCACATCACTCTACACAACATTGAAAACATCACTCTACACATCACTCAGCACAACATTGAACACATCACTCTACACATCACTCTGCACAACATTGAAAACATCACTCTACACATCACTCTACACAACTTTGAATACATCACTCTACACTTCACTCCACACAACATTGAAAACATCACTCAACATATCGCTCTACACAACATTGAAAACATCACTGTGCACATCACTCTATACAACATTGAAAACATCACTCTACACAGCACTCTACACAACATTGAAAACATCACTCTACACAACAATCTACACAACATTGAAAACATCACTCTACACATCACTCTACACAAAATTGAAAACATCACTAAACACGTCAATCTATACAATATTGAAAACATCACTCTACACATCACTCTACACAGCATTGAAAACATCACTCTACACTTCACTTTACACAACATTGAAAACATTACTCAACACATCACTCTACACAACATTGAAAACATCACTCTACACAGCACTCTACACAAAATTGAAAACATCACTCTGCACAACAATCTACACAACATTGAAAAGATCACTCTACACATCAGTCTACACAACATTGAAAACATCACTCTACACATCACTCAGCACAACATTGAAAACATCATTCTACACATCACTCTGCACAACATTGAAAACATCACTCTACACATCACTCTACACAACTTTGAAAACATCACTCTACACTTCACTCTGCACAACATTGAAAATATCACTCTACATATCACTCTGCACAACATTGAAAACATCACTATACATATCACATCACTCTACACATCACTCTACACAACATTGAAAACATCACTCTACACATCACTCTACACAACATTGAAAACATCACTCTACACTTCACTCTACACAACATTGAAAACATCACTATACACTACATTGAAAACATCAATCTGCACATCACTCTACACAATATTGAAAACATCACTCTACACAGCACTCTACACAACATTGAAAACATCACTCTACACAACAATCTACACAACATTGATAACATCACTCTGCACATCACTCTACACAACATTGAAAACATCACTCTACACAGCACTCTACACAACATTGAAAACTTCACTCTACACATCACTCTACACAACATTGAAAACATCACTCTACACAGCACTCTACACAGCATTGAAAACATCACTCTACACATCACTCTACACAACATTGAAAACATCACTCTATACATCACTCTACACAGCATTGTAAACATCACTCTACACATGACTCTACACAACATTGAAAAAATCACTCTGTACCCCACTCTGCACAACATTGTATACATCACTCTATACATCACTCTGCAGAACATTGAAAACATCACTCTACACATCACTCTCCACAAATTTTAAATATCACTCTACACATCACTCTACATAACACTGAAATCATCACTCTACACATCACTCTGCACAACTTTGAAAATATCACTCTACACATCACTCTACACAACATTGAAAACATCACTCTACACATAACTCGACACAACATTGAAAACATCGCTATACACATCACTCTGCACAACATTGAAAACATCACTCTGCACATCACCCTGCACAACATTGAAAACATCACTCTACACATCACTCTCCACAACATTGAAAACATCACTCTACACATCACTCTGCACAACATTGAAAACATCACTCTACACATCACTCTGCACAACATTGAAAACATCACTCTACACAACATTGAAAACATCACTCTACACTTCACTTTACACAACATTGAAAACATCACTCAACACATCACTCTACACAACATTGAAAACATCACTCTGCACATCACTCTACACAATATTGAAAACATCGCTCTACACAGCACTCTACACAACATTGAAAACATCACTCTACACAACAATCTACGCAACATTGAAAACATCACTCTCCACATCACTCTACACAACATTGAAAACATCACTCTACACATCACTCAGCACAACATTGAACACATCACTCTGCACAACATTGAAAACATCACTCTACACATCACTCTACACAACTTTGAATACATCACTCTACACTTCACTCCACACAACATTGAAAACATCACTCAACATATCGCTCTACACAACATTGAAAACATCACTCTGCACATCACTCTATACAACATTGAAAACATCACTCTACACAGCACTCTACACAACATTGAAAACATCACTCTACACAACAATCTACACAACATTGAAAACATCACTCTACACATCACTCTACACAACATTGAAAAGATCACTCAACACGTCAATCTATACAATATTGAAAACATCACTCTACACAACACTCTACACAGCATTGAAAACATCACTCTACACTTCACTTTACACAACATTGAAAACATTACTCAACACATCACTCTACACAACATTGAAAACATCACTCTGCACATCACTCTACACAATATTGAAAACATCACTCTACACAGCACTCTACCCAACATTAAAACCATCACTCTACACAACAATCTACACAACATTGAAAAGATCACTCTACTATTCACTCAACACAACATTGAAAACATCACTCTACACATCAATCTATACAATATTGAAAACATCACTCGACACATCACTCCACACAACATTGAAAACATCACTCTATATATCACTCTGCACAACATTGAAAACATCACTCTACACATCACTCGACACAACATTGAAAACATCACTCTGCACCTCACTCTGCACAACATTGAAAACATCACTCTGCACATCACTCTGCACAACATTGAAAACAGCAGTCTGCACTTCACTTTACACAACATTGAAAACATCACTCAACACATCACTCTACACAACATTGAAAACATCAATCTGCACATCACTCTACACAATATTGAAAACATCACTCTACACAGCACTCTACACAACATTGAAAACATCACTCTACACAACAATCTACACAACATTGATAACATCACTCTGCACATCACTCTACACAACATTGAAAACATCACTCTACACAGCACTCTACACACCATTGAAAACATCACTCTACACATCACTCTACACAACATTGAAAACATCACTCTACACAGCACTCTACACAGCATTGAAAACATCACTCTACACATCACTCTACACAACATTGAAAACATCACTCTATACATCACTCTACACAACATTGTAAACATCACTCTACACATGACTCTACACAACATTGAAAAAATCACTCTGTACCCCACTCTGCACAACATTGAATACATCACTCTATACATCACTCTACAGAACATTGAAAACATCACTCTACACATCACTCTCCACAACTTTTAAATATCACTCTACACATCACTCTACATAACACTGAAATCATCACTCTACACATCACTCTGCACAACTTTGAAAATATCACTCTACACATCACTCTACACAACATTGAAAACATCACTCTACACATCACTCGACACAACATTGAAAACATCGCTATACACATCACTCTGCACAACATTGAAAACATCACTCTGCACATCACCCTGCACAACATTGAAAACATCACTCTACACATCACTCTCCACAACATTGAAAACATCACTCTACACATCACTCTGCACAACATTGAAAACATCACTCTACACATCACTCTGCACAACAGTGAAAACATCACTCTACACAACATTGAAAACATCACTCTACACATCACTCTACACAACATTGAAAACATCACTCTGCACATCACTCTACACAATATTGAAAACATCGCTCTACACAGCACTCTACACAACATTGAAAACATCACTCTACACAACAATCTACGCAACATTGAAAACATCACTCTCCACATCACTCTACACAACATTGAAAACATCACTCTCCACATCACTCAGCACAACATTGAACACATCACTCTACACATCACTCTGCACAACATTGAAAACATCGCTCTACACATCACTCTACACAACTTAGAGTATATCACTCTACACTTCACTCCACACAACATTGAAAACATCACTCAACATATCGCTCTACACAACATTGAAAACATCACTCTGCACATCACTCTATACAACATTGAAAACATCACTCTACACAGCACTCTACACAACATTGAAAACATCACTCTACACAACAATCTACACAACATTGAAAACATCACTCTACACATCACTCTACACAACATTGAAAACATCACTCAACACGTCAATCTATACAATATTGAAAACATCACTCTACACATCACTCTACACAGCATTGAAAACATCACTCTACACTTCACTTTACACAACATTGAAAACATTACTCAACACATCACTCTACACAACATTGAAAACATCACTCTGCACATCACTCTACACAATATTGAAAACATCACTCTACACAGCACTCTACCCAACATTAAAACCATCACTCTACACAACAATCTACACAACATTGAAAAGATCACTCTACTATTCACTCAACACAACATTGAAAACATCACTCTACACATCAATCTATACAATATTGAAAACATCACTCGACACATCACTCCACACAACATTGAAAACATCACTCTATATATCACTCTGCACAACATTGAAAACATCACTCTACACATCACTCGACACAACATTGAAAACATCACTCTGCACCTCACTCTGCACAACATTGAAAACATCACTCTGCACATCACTCTGCACAACATTGAAAACATCACTCTACACATCACTCTACACAACAGTGAAAACACCACTCTACACATCACTCTACACACCATTGAAAACACCACTCTACACATCACTCTACACAACACTGAAAACATCACGCAACACATCACTCTACACAACATTGAAAACGTCAATCTACACATCACTCTACAGAACATTGAAAACATCACTCTACACATCACTCGACACAACATTGTAAACATCACTCTACACATAACTCTGCACACCATTGAAAACATCACTCTACAATTCACTCTACACAACATTGAAAACATCGCTCTAAACAACAATCTACACAACATTGAAAACATCAATCTACACATCACTCTGCAGAATATTGAAAACATCACTCTACACATCACTCTGCACAACATTGAAAACATCACTCTGTACCCCACTCTGCACAACATTGTATACATCACTCTATACATCACTCTGCAGAACATTGAAAACATCACTCTACACATCACTCTCCACAAATTTTAAATATCACTCTACACATCACTCTACATAACACTGAAATCATCACTCTACACATCACTCTGCACAACTTTGAAAATATCACTCTACACATCACTCTACACAACATTGAAAACATCACTCTACACATAACTCGACACAACATTGAAAACATCGCTATACACATCACTCTGCACAACATTGAAAACATCACTCTGCACATCACCCTGCACAACATTGAAAACATCACTCTACACATCACTCTCCACAACATTGAAAACATCACTCTACACATCACTCTGCACAACATTGAAAACATCACTCTACACATCACTCTGCACAACATTGAAAACATCACTCTACACAACATTGAAAACATCACTCTACACTTCACTTTACACAACATTGAAAACATCACTCAACACATCACTCTACACAACATTGAAAACATCACTCTGCACATCACTCTACACAATATTGAAAACATCGCTCTACACAGCACTCTACACAACATTGAAAACATCACTCTACACAACAATCTACGCAACATTGAAAACATCACTCTCCACATCACTCTACACAACATTGAAAACATCACTCTACACATCACTCAGCACAACATTGAACACATCACTCTGCACAACATTGAAAACATCACTCTACACATCACTCTACACAACTTTGAATACATCACTCTACACTTCACTCCACACAACATTGAAAACATCACTCAACATATCGCTCTACACAACATTGAAAACATCACTCTGCACATCACTCTATACAACATTGAAAACATCACTCTACACAGCACTCTACACAACATTGAAAACATCACTCTACACAACAATCTACACAACATTGAAAACATCACTCTACACATCACTCTACACAACATTGAAAAGATCACTCAACACGTCAATCTATACAATATTGAAAACATCACTCTACACATCACTCTACACAGCATTGAAAACATCACTCTACACTTCACTTTACACAACATTGAAAACATTACTCAACACATCACTCTACACAACATTGAAAACATCACTCTACACAACATTCTACGCAACATTGAAAACATCACTCTCCACATCACTCTACACAACATTGAAAACATCACTCTACACATCACTCAGCACAACATTGAACACATCACTCTACACATCACTCTGCACAACTTTGAATACATCACTCTACACTTCACTCCACACAACATTGAAAACATCACTCAACATATCGCTCTACACAACATTGAAAACATCACTCTGCACATCACTCTATACAACATTGAAAACATCACTCCACACAGCACTCTACACAACATTGAAAACATCACTCTACACAACAATCTACACAACATTGAAAACATCACTCTACATATCACTCTACACAACATTGAAAACATCACTCAACACGTCAATCTATACAATATTGAAAACATCACTCTACACATCACTCTACACAGCATTGAAAACATCACTCTACACTTCACTTTACACAACATTGAAAACATTACTCAACACATCACTCTACACAACATTGAAAACATCACTCTGCACATCACTCTACACAATATTGAAAACATCACTCTACACAGCACTCTACCCAACATTAAAACCATCACTCTACACAACAATCCACACAACATTGAAAAGATCACTCTACACATCACTCAACACAACATTGAAAACATCACTCTACAGATCAATCTATACAATATTGAAAACATCACTCGAAACATCACTCCACACAACATTGAAAACAACACTCTATATATCACTCTGCACAACATTGAAAACATCACTCTACACATCACTCGACACAACATTGAAAACATCACTCTGCACCTCACTCTGCACAACATTGAAAACATCACTCTGCACATCACTCCACACAACATTGAAAACATCACTATACACATTACTCAGCACAACATTGAAAACATCACTCTACACATCACTCCGCACAACATTGAAAACATCACTCTACACATCACTCTACACAACTTTGAAAACATCACTCTACACTTCCCTCTACACAACATTGAAAACATCACTCAACACATCACTCTACACAATATTGAAAACATAACTCTGCACATCACTCTACACAACATTGAAAACATCACTCTACACAGCACTCTACACAACATTGAAAACATCACTCTGCACAACAATCTACACAACATTGAAAAGATCACTCTACATATCACTCTGCACAACATTGAAAACATCACTATACCTATCACATCACTCTACACATCACTCTACAAAACATTGAAAACATCACTCTATACATCACTCTACACAGCATTGTAAACATCACTCTACACATCACTCTGCACAACATTGAGAACATCACTCTGCACATCACTCTACACAACATTGAATTCATCACTCTGCACATCACTCTGCACAACATTGAAAACATCACTCTACACATCACTCTACACAACATTGAAAACACCACTCTACACATCACTCTACACACCATTGAAAACATCACTCTACACATCACTCTACACAACACTGAAAACATCACGCAACACATCACTCTACACAACATTGAAAACGTCAATCTACACATCACTCTGCAGAACATTGAAAACATCACTCTACACATCACTCGACACAACATTGTAAACATCACTCTACACATAACTCTGCACACCATTGAAAACATCACTCTACACTTCACTCTACACAACATTGAAAACATCGCTCTAAACAACAATCTACGCAACATTGAAAACATCAATCTACACATCACTCTGCAGAATATTGAAAACATCACTCTACACATCACTCTACACAACATTGAAAACATCACTCTATACATCACTCAACACAACATTGAAAAATCACTCTGTACATCATTCTGCACAACATTGAAAACATCAATCTACACAACACTCTACAGAACATTTAAAACATCACTCTACACATCACTCTCCACAACATTGAAAACATCACTCTACACAACAATCTACACAACATTGAAAACATCAATCTACACAGCACTCTACACAACATTGAAAACATTACTCAACACATCACTCTGCACAACATTGAAAACACCACTCTGCACATTACTTAGCACATCATTGAAAACATCACTCTACACAACATTGAAAACATCACTCAACACATCACTCTGCACAACATTGAAAACATCACTCTACACAGCACTCTACACAA
Organism: Pristiophorus japonicus; assembly: GCF_044704955.1. Classification (NCBI taxonomy): domain Eukaryota; kingdom Metazoa; phylum Chordata; class Chondrichthyes; family Pristiophoridae; genus Pristiophorus; species Pristiophorus japonicus. Next base: position 14,099,149 of record NC_092005.1, read on the forward strand.
CATTGAAAACATCACTCTACACTTCCCTTTACACAACATTGAAAACATCACTCAACACATCACTCTACACAACATTGAAAACATCACTCTGCACATCACTCTGCACAATATTGAAAACATCACTCTACACAGCACTCTACCCAACATTGAAAGCATCACTCTACAAAACAATCTACACAACATTGAAAAAATCACTCTACACATCACTCAACAGAACATTGAAAACATCACTCTACACATCAATCTATACAATATTGAAAACATCACTCGACACATCACTCCACACAACATTGAAAACATCACTCTACGTATCACTCTGCACAACATTGAAAACATCACTCTACACATCACTCGACACAACATTGAAAACATCACTCTACATATCAGTCTGCACAACATTGAAAACATCACTCTACACATCACTCTATACAACATAGAAAACATCACTCTGCACCTCACTCTGCACAACATTGAAAACATCATTCTACACATCACTCCACACAACATTGAAAACATCACTCTACACATCACTCAGCACAACATTGAAAACATAACTCTACACATCACTCTGCACAACATTGAAAACATCACTCTACACATCACTCTACACAACTTTGACAACATCACTCTACACTTCACTCTACACAACATTGAAAACATCACTCAACACATCACTCTACACAACATTGAAAACATCACTCTACTCATCACTCTACACAACACTGTAAACATCACTCTACACATGAGTCTACACAACATTGAAAAAATCACTCTGTACATCATTCTGCACAACATTGAAAACATCAGTCTACACAACAATCTACACAACATTGAAAACATCACTCTACACATCACTCTCCACAACATTGAAAACATCACTCTACACAACAATCTACACAACATTGAAAACATCACTCTACACATCACTCTACACAACATTGTAAACATCACTCTTCACATCACTCTGCACAACATTGAAAACATCACTCTACACATCACTCTGCACAACATTGAAAACATCAGTCTACACATCACTCTACACAACATTGAAAACATCACTCTACACTTCACTTTACACAACATTGAAAACATCACTCAACACATCACTCTACACAACATTGAAAACATCACTCTGCACACCACTCTACACAATATTGAAAACTCACTCTACACAGCACTCTACACAACATTGAAAACATCACTCTGCACAACAATCTACGCAACATTGATAACATCACTCTACACATCACTCTACACAACATTGAAAACATCACTCTACACAACAATCTACACAACATTGAAAACATCACTCTGCACATCACTCTACACAATATTGAAAACATCACTCTACACAGCACTCTACACAACATAGAAAACTTCACTCTGCACCTCACTCTGCACAACATTGAAAACATCACTCTGCACATCACTCCACACAACATTGAAAACATCACTCTACACATCACTCAGCACAACATTGAAAACATCACTCTACACATCACTCTGCACGACATTGAAAACATCACTCTACACATCACTCCACACAACTTTGAAAACATCACTCTACACTTCACTCTGCACAACATTGAAAACATCACTCAACACATCGCTCTACACAACATTGAAAACATCACTCTGCACATCACTCTACATAACATTGAAAACATCACTCTACACAGCACTCTACACAACATTGAAAACATCACTCTGCACAACAATCTACACAACATTGAAAAGATCACTCTACACATCACTCTACACAACATTGAAAACATCACTCTACACATCACTCAGCACAACATTGAAAACATCACTCTACACATCACTCAGCACAACATTGAAAATATCACTCCACATATCACTCTGCACAACATTGAAAACATCACTATACATATCACATCACTCTACACATCACTCTACACAACATTGAAAACATCACTCTACACATCACTCTACACAACATTGAAAACATCACTCTACACTTCACTCTACACAACATTGAAAACATCACTCTACACTACATTGAAAACATCACTCTACACATCACTCTACACAACATTGAAAACATCACTATACACATCACTCTACACATCATTGAAAACAGCAGTCTACACTTCACTTTACACAACATTGAAAACATCAATCTGCACATCACTCTACACAATATTGAAAACATCACTCTACACAGCACTCTACACAACATTGAAAACATCACTCTACAAAACAATCTACACAACATTGATAACTTCACTCTGCACATCACTCTACACAACATTGAAAACATCACTCTACACAGCACTCTACACAACATTGAAAACATCACTCTACACATCACTCTACACAACATTGAAAACATCACTCTACACAGCACTCTACACAGCATTGAAAACATCACTCTACACATCACTCTACACAACATTGAAAACATCACTCTATACATCACTCTACACAACATTGTAAACATCACTCTACACATGACTCTACACAACATTGAAAAAATCACTCTGTACCCCACTCTGCACAACATTGAATACATCACTCTATACATCACTCTACAGAACATTGAAAACATCACTCTACACATCACTCTCCACAACTTTTAAATATCACTCTACACATCACTCTACATAACACTGAAATCATCACTCTGCACATCACTCTGCACAACTTTGAAAATATCACTCTACACATCACTCTACACAACATTGAAAACATCACTCTACACATCACTCGACACAACATTGAAAACATCGCTATACACATCACTCTGCACAACATTGAAAACATCACTCTGCACATCACCCTGCACAACATTGAAAACATCACTCTACACATCACTCTCCACAACATTGAAAACATCACTCTACACATCACTCTGCACAACATTGAAAACATCACTCTACACATCACTCTGCACAACATTGAAAACATCACTCTACACAACATTGAAAACATCACTCTACACTTCACTTTACACAACATTGAAAACATCACTCAACACATCACTCTACACAACATTGAAAACATCACTCTGCACATCACTCTACACAATATTGAAAACATGACTCTACACAGCACTCTACACAACATTGAAAACATCACTCTACACAACAATCTACGCAACATTGAAAACATCACTCTCCACATCACTCTACACAACATTGAAAACATCACTCTACACATCACTCAGCACAACATTGAACACATCACTCTACACATCACTCTGCACAACATTGAAAACATCACTCTACACATCACTCTACACAACTTTGAATACATCACTCTACACTTCACTCCACACAACATTGAAAACATCACTCAAAATATCGCTCTACACAACATTGAAAACATCACTCTGCACATCACTCTATACAACATTGAAAACATCACTCTACACATCACTCTACACAACATTGAAAACATCACTCTACACAACAATCTACACAACATTGAAAACATCACTCTACACATCACTCTACACAACATTGAAAACATCACTCAACACGTCAATCTATACAATATTGAAAACATCACTCTACACATCACTCTACACAGCATTGAAAACATCACTCTACACTTCACTTTACACAACATTGAAAACATTACTCAACACATCACTCTTCACAACATTGAAAACATCACTCTACATATCACTCTACAGAACATTGAAAACATCACTCTACACATCACTCTCCACAACTTTTAAATATCACTCTCCACATCACTCTACATAACACTGAAATCATCACTCTGCACATCACTCTGCACAACTTTGAAAATATCACTCTACACATCACTCTACACAACATTGAAAACATCACTCTACACATCACTCGACACAACATTGAAAACATCGCTATACACATCACTCTGCACAACATTGAAAACATCACTCTGCACATCACCCTGCACAACATTGAAAACATCACTCTACACATCACTCTCCACAACATTGAAAACATCACTCTACACATCACTCTGCACAACTTTGAAAACATCACTCTACACATCACTCTGCACAACATTGAAAACATCACTCTACACAACATTGAAAACATCACTCTACACTTCACTTTACACAACATTGAAAACATCACTCAACACATCACTCTACACAACATTGAAAACATCACTCTGCACATCACTCTACACAATATTGAAAACATCACTCTACACAGCACTCTACACAACATTGAAAACATCACTCTACACAACAATCTACGCAACATTGAAAACATCACTCTCCACATCACTCTACACAACATTGAAAACATCACTCTACACATCACTCAGCACAACATTGAACACATCACTCTACACATCACTCTGCACAACATTGAAAACATCACTCTACACATCACTCTACACAACTTTGAATACATCACTCTACACTTCACTCCACACAACATTGAAAACATCACTCAAAATATCGCTCTACACAACATTGAAAACATCACTCTGCACATCACTCTATACAACATTGAAAACATCACTCTACACAGCACTCTACACAACATTGAAAACATCACTCTACACAACAATCTACACAACATTGAAAACATCACTCTACACATCACTCTACACAACATTGAAAACATCACTCAACACGTCAATCTATACAATATTGAAAACATCACTCTACACATCACTCTACACAGCATTGAAAACATCACTCTACACTTCACTTTACACAACATTGAAAACATTACTCAACACATCACTCTTCACAACATTGAAAACATCACTCTGCACATCACTCGACACAATATTGAAAACATCACTCTACACAGCACTCTACCCAACATTAAAACCATCACTCTACACAACAATCTACACAACATTGAAAATATCACTCTGCACATCACTCAACACAACATTGAAAACATCACTCTACACATCAATCTATACAATATTGAAAACATCACTCGACACATCACTGCACACAACATTGAAAACATCACTCTATATATCACTCTGCACAACATTGAAAACATCACTCTACACATCACTCGACACAACATTGAAAACATCACTCTGCACCTCACTCTGCACAACATTGAATACATCACTCTGCACATCACTCCACACAACATTGAAAACATCACTCTACACATTACTCAGCACAACATTGAAAACATCACTCTACACATCACTCTGCACAACATTGAAAATATCACTCTGCACATTACTCTACACAACTTTGAAAACATCACTCTACACTTCCCTCTACACAACATTAAAAACATCACTCAACACATCACTCTACACAACATTGAAAACATCACTCTGCACATCACTCTACACAACATTGAAAACAGCACTCTGCACAACAATCTACACAACATTGAAAAGATCACTCTACATTTCACTCTGCACAACATTGAAAACATCACATACCTATCACATCACTCTACACATCACTCTACACAACATTGAAAACATCACTCTATACATCACTCTACACAGCATTGTAAACATCACTCTACACATCACTCTGCACAACATTGAGAACATCACTCTGCACATCACTCTACACAACATTGAATTCATCACTCTGCACATCACTCTGCACAACATTGAAAACATAACTCTACACATCACTCTACACAACATTGAAAACACCACTCTACACATCACTCTACACACCATTGAAAACATCACTCTACACATCACTCGACACAACATTGAAAACATCACTATACACATCACTCTACACAACATTGAAAACATCACTCTACGCAACAATCTAAACAACATTGAAAACATCACTCTGCACATCACTCTACACAACACTGAAAACATCACGCAACACATCACTCTACACAACATTGAAAACGTCAATCTACACATCACTCTACAGAACATTGAAAACATCACTCTACACATCACTCGACACAACATTGTAAACATCACTCTACACATAACTCTGCACACCATTGAAAACATCACTCTACACTTCACTCTACACAACATTGAAAACATCGCTCTAAACAACAATCTACACAACATTGAAAACATCAATCTACACATCACTCTGCAGAATATTGAAAACATCACTCTACTCATCACTCTACACAACATTGAAAACATCACTCTATACATCACTCAACACAACATTGAAAAAATCACTCTGTACATCATTCTGCACAACATTGAAAACATCAATCTACACAACACTCTACAGAACATTTAAAACATCACTCTACACATCACTCTCCACAACATTGAAAACATCACTCTACACTTAACTTTACACAACATTGTAAACATCACTCTACACATCACTCTACAGATCATTGAAAACATCACTCTACACATCATTCTCCACAACATTGAAATATCACGCTACACATCACTCTGCACAACATTGAAATCCTCACTCAACAGATCACTCTACACAACATTGAAAACATCACTATACACATCACTCTACACAACATTGAAAACTTTCACTCTACACATCACTCGATATAACATAGAAAACATCACTCTGCACCTCACTCTGCACAACACTGAAAACATCACTCTACACATCACTCTACACAACATTGAAAACATCACTCTACACTTCACTTTACACAACATTGAAAACATCACTCTACCCATCACTCTACACAACATTGAAAACATCACTCTGCACATCACTCTACACAATATTGAAAACATCACTCTACAAAACAAACTGCACAACATTGAAAACATCACTCTACACATCACTCTACACATCATTGAAAATATCACGCTACACATCAATCTATACAATATTGAAAACATCACTCTGCACATCACTCCACACAACATTGAAAACATCACTCTACATATCAATCTGCACAACATTGAAAACATCACTCTACACAACATTGAAAACATCACTCTACACATCACCCTACACAATATTGAAAACATCACTCTACACATCACTCCACACAACATTGAAAACATCACTCTACATATCACTCTGCACAACATTGAAAACAACACTCTAAACATCACTCCACACAACATTGAAAAAAACACTCTACATATCACTCTGCACAACATTGAAAACATCACTCTACATATCACTTCACTCTACACACCACTCTACACAACATTGAAAACATCACTCTATACATCACTCTACACAGCATTGTAAACATCACTCTGCACATCACTCTGTACAACATTGAAAACATCACTCTACACATCACTCGACACAACATTGAAAACATTACGCTACACATCACTCTACAGAACATTGAAATCATCACTCTACACATCACTCTGCACAACCTTGAAAACATCACTCTCTACATCACTCTACACAAGATTGTACACATCACTCTACATATGTCTCTACACAACATTGCAAAAATCACTCTGTACCCTACTCTGCACAACATTGAATACATCACTCTATACATCACTCTGCAGAACATTGAAAACATCACTCTACACATCACTCTCCACAACATTGAAATATCACGCTAAACATCACTCTACACAACATTGAAATCATTACACTGCACATCATTCTGCACAACATTGAAAACATCACTCTACACATCACTCTACAGAACATTGAAAACATCACTCTACACATCATTCTCCACAACATTGAAATATCACGCTACACATCACTCTGCACAACATTGAAAACATCACTCTACTCATCACTCTGCACAAAATTGAAAACATCACTCTACACAACATTGAAAACAGCACTCTACACATCACTCTACACAACATTGAAAACATCACTCTACACATCACTCTATACAACATGGAAAACATCAATCTGCACCTCTCTCTGCACAACATTGCAAACATCACTGTACACATCACTCTGCACAACATTGGAAACTTCACTCTACACATCACATCACTCTACAGATCACTCTACACAACATTGAAAACTTCATTCTACACATCACTCTACACAACATTGAAAACATCACTCCACAATCACTCTACACAACATTGAAAACATCACTCGACACTACATTGAAAACATCACTCTACACATGACTCTACACAACATTGAAAATATCACTCTATACATCACTCGACACACCATTGAAAACATCACTCTGCACATCACTCTACTCAACATTGAAAACATCACTCTACACATCACTCTGCACAACATTGAAAACATCACTCTACAAATCACTCTGCACAACATTGACAACATCACTCTACACATCACTCTACACAACATTGAAAACATCACTCTACACTTCACTTTACACAACATTGAAAACATCACTCAACACATCACTCTACACAACATTGAAAACATCTCTCTGCACATCACTCTACACAATATTGAAAACATCACTTTACACAGCACTCTACACAACATTGAAAGCATCACTCTACACAACAATCTACACAACATTGAAAACATCACTCTACACATCACTCTACACAACATTGAAAACATCACTCTACACATCAATCTATACAATATTGAAAACATCACTCGACACATCACTCCACACAACATTGAAAACATCACTCTACATATCACTCTGCACAACATTGAAAACATCACTCAACACATCACGCTACACAACATTGAAAACATCACTCTGCACATCACTCTACACAATATTGAAAACATCACTCTACACAGCACTCTACACAAAATTGAAAACATCACTCGACACATGAGTCTACACAACATTGAAAAAATCACTCTGTACATCATTCTGCACATCATTGAAAACATCAATCTACACAACACTCTACAGAACATTGAAAACATCACTCTACACATCACTCTCCACAACATTGAATACTTCAATCTACACAACAATCTACACAACATTGAAAACATCACTCTACACAACACTCTACAAAACATTGAAAACATCACTCTACACATCACTCTACACAACATTGAAAACATCACTCTACACAATAATCTACACAACATTGAAAACATCACTCTACACATCACTCTACACAACATTGAAAACATCACTCTACAAATCACTGCACAACATTGAAAACATCACTCGACACATCACTCTGCACAACATTGAAAACATCACTCTACACAACAATCTGCGCAACATTGATAATATCACTCGACACATCACTCTACACAACATTGAAAACATCACTCTACACAAAACTCTACAAAACATTGAAAACATCACTCTACACATCACTCTACCCAACATTGAAAACATCACTCTACACTTCACTTTACACAACATTGAAAAAATCACTCAACACATCACTCTGCACAACATTGAAAACATCACTCTGCACATCACTCTACACAATATTGAAAACATCACTCTACACAGCACTCTACACAACATTGAAAACATCACTCTACACAACAATCTACGCAACATTGATAACATCACTCTACACATCACTCTACACAACATTGAACACATCACTCTACACAACAATCTACACAACATTGAAAACATCACTCTACACATCACTCTACACAATATTGAAAACATCACTCTACACAGCACTCTACACAGCATTGAAAACATCACTCTACACATCATTCTACACAACATTGAAAACATCACTCTATACATCACTCCACACAACATTGTAAACATCACTCTACACATGACTCTACACAACATTGAAAAAATCACTCTGTACCCCACTCTGCACAACATTGAATACATCACTCTATACATCACTCTACAGAACATTGAAAACATCACTCTGCACATCACTCTCCACAACATTTAAATATCACGCTACACATCACTCTGCACAACATTGAGAACAGCACTCTACACATCACTCAACACAACTTTGAAAAAAATCACTCTACACATCAATCTGCACAACATTGAAAACATCACTCTACACATCACTCTGCACAACATTGAAAACATCACTCTACACATCACTCTACACAACAATGAAAACATCACTCTACCACTTCACTTTACACAACATTGAAAACATCACTCAAAACATCACTCTACACAACATTGATAACATCACTCTACACAACGCTCTACAAAACATTGAAAACATCACTCTACACATCACTCTACACAACATTGAAAACATCACTCTACACTTCACTTTACACAACATTGAAAAAATCACTCAACACATCACTCTACACAACATTGAAAACATCACTCTGCACATCACTCTACACAATATTGAAAACATCACTCCACACAGCACTCTACACAACATTGAAAACATCACTCTACACAACAATCTACGGAACATTGATAACATCACTCTACACATCATTCTACACAACATTGAAAACATCACTCTACACAACAATCTACACAACATTGAAAACATCACTCTACACATCACTCTACACAATATTGAAAAGATCACTCTCCATATCACTCTACACAACATTGAAAACATCACTCTACATATCAATCTATACAATATTGAATACATCACTCTACACATCACTCCACACAACATTAAAAACATCACTCTACATATCACTCTGCACAACATTGAAAATATCACCCTACACATCACTCTACACAACATTGAAAACATCACTCTACATATCACTCTGCACAACATTGAAAACATCACTATACATATCACATCACTCGACACATCACTCTACACAACATTGAAAACATCACTCCACACATCACTCTACACAACATTGAAAACATCACTCTACACTTCACTCTACACAGCATTGAAAACATCACTCTACACTACATTAAAAACATCACTCTACACATCACTCTACACAACATTGAAAACAATACTCTATACATCACAGGACACAACATTGAAAACATCAATCTACATATCACTCTGCACAACATTGAAAACATCACTCTACGCAACACTCTATACAACATAGAAAACATCACTCTGCACATCACTCTGCACTACATTGAAAACATCACTCTACACATCACTCTACACAACATTGAAAACATCACCCTATACATCACTCTACACAGCATTGTAAACATCACTCTACACATCAATCTGCACAACATTGAGAACATCACTCTGCACATCACTCAACACAACATTGAAAACATCACTCTACACATCAATCGATACAATATTAAAGACATCACTCGACACATCACTCCACACAACATTGAAAACATCACTCTACATATCACTCTGCACAACATTGAAAACATCACTCTACACATCACTCGACAAAACATTGAAAACATCACTCTACATATCACTCTGCACCACATTGAAAACATCACTCTACACATCACTCTGTACAACATAGAAAACATCACTCTGCACCTCACTCTGCACAACATTGAAAACATCACTCTACACATCACTCCACACAACATTGAAAACATCACTCTACACATCACTCAGCACAACATTGAAAACATCACTCTACATATCACTCTGCACAACATTGAAAACATCACTCTACACATCACTCTACACAACTTTGCAAACATCACTCTACACTACACTCTACACAACATTGAAAAAATCACTCAACACATCACTCTACACAACATTGAAAACATCACTCTGCACATCACTCTGCACAACATTGAAAACATCACTCTACACTTCACTCTACACATCACTCTACACAACATTGAAAACATCACTCCACACATCACTCTACACAACATTGAAAACATCACTCTACACTTCACTCTACACAGCATTGAAAACATCACTCTACACTACATTAAAACATCACTCTACACATCACTCTACACAACATTGAAAACAATACTCTATACATCACTGGACACAACATTGAAAACATCAATCTACATATCACTCTGCACAACATTGAAAACATCACTCTACGCATCACTCTATACAACATAGAAAACATCACTCTGCACATCACTCTGCACTACATTGAAAACATCACTCTACACATCACTCTACACAACATTGAAAACATCACCCTATACATCACTCTACACCGCATTGTAAACATCACTCTACACATCAATCTGCACAACATTGAGAACATCACTCTGCACATCACTCAACACAACATTGAAAACATCACTCTACACATCAATCGATACAATATTAAAGACATCACTCGACACATCACTCCACACAACATTGAAAACATCACTCTACATATCACTCTGCACAACATTGAAAACATCACTCTACACATCACTCGACACAACATTGAAAACATCACTCTACATATCACTCTGCACCACATTGAAAACATCACTCTACACATCACTCTGTACAACATAGAAAACATCACTCTGCACCTCACTCTGCACAACATTGAAAACATCACTCTACACATCACTCCACACAACATTGAAAACATCACTCTACACATCACTCAGCACAACATTGAAAACATCACTCTACACATCACTCGACACAACATTGAAAACATCACTCTACATATCACTCTGCACAACATTGAAAACATCACTCTACACATCACTCCACACAACTTTGCAAACATCACTCTACACTACACTCTACACAACATTGAAAAAATCACTCAACACATCACTCTACACAACATTGAAAACATCACTCTGCACATCACTCTGCACAACATTGAAAACATCACTCTACACTTCACTCTACACATCACTCTACACAACATTGAAAACATCACTCCACACATCACTCTACACAACATTGAAAACATCACTCTACACTTCACTCTACACAACATTGAAAACATCACTCTACACTACATTAAAAACATCACTCTACACATCACTCTACACAACATTGAAAACAACACTCTATACATCACTCGACACAACATTGAAAAAACACTCTACATATCACTCTACACAACATTGTAAACATCACTCTATACATCACTCTACACACCATTGAAAACATCACTCTACACATCGCTCTACACAACACTGAAAACATCACTCAACACATCACTCTACACAACATTGAAAACATCAATCTACACATCACTCTACACAACATTGAAAACATCACTCTACATATCACTCTACACAACATTGTAAACATCACTCAACACATCACTCTGCACAACATTGAAAACATCACCCTACACATCACTCTACACAACATTGAAAACATCACTCTACATATCACTCTGCACAACATTGAAAACATCACTATACATATCACTTCACTCGACACATCACTCTACATAACATTGAAAACATCACTCCACACATCACTCTACACAACATTGAAAACATCACTCTACACTTCACTCTACACAACATTGAAAACATCACTCTACACTACATTAAAAACATCACTCTACACATCACTCTACACAACATTGAAAACAACACTCTATACATCACTCGACACAACATTGAAAACATCACCCTATACATCACTCTACACAGCATTGTAAACATCACTCTACACATCAATCTGCACAACATTGAGAACATCACTCTGCACATCACTCAACACAACATTGAAAACATCACTCTACACATCAATCGATACAATATTAAAGACATCACTCGACACATCACTCCACACAACATTGAAAACATCACTCTACATATCACTCTGCACAACATTGAAAACATCACTCTACACATCACTCGACACAACATTGAAAACATCACTCTACATATCACTCTGCACCACATTGAAAACATCACTTTACACATCACTCTGTACAACATAGAAAACATCACTCTGCACCTCACTCTGCACAACATTGAAAACATCACTCTACACATCACTCCACACAACATTGAAAACATCACTCTACACATCACTCAGCACAACATTGAAAACATCACTCTACATATCACTCTGCACAACATTGAAAACATCACTCTACACATCACTCTACACAACTTTGCAAACATCACTCTACACTACACTCTACACAACATTGAAAAAATCACTCAACACATCACTCTACACAACATTGAAAACATCACTCTGCACATCACTCTGCACAACATTGAAAACATCACTCTACACTTCACTCTACACATCACTCTACACAACATTGAAAACATCACTCTACACTACATTAAAAACATCACTCTACACATCACTCTACACAACATTGAAAACAACACTCTATACATCACTCGACACAACATTGAAAAAACACTCTACATATCACTCTGCACAACATTGAAAACATCACTCTACACATCACTCTACACAACATTGAACACATCACTCTACACATCACTCGACACAACATTGAAAACATCACTATACACATCACTCTACACAACATTGAAAACATCACTCTACATATCACTCTGCACAACATTGAAAACATCACTATACATATCACATCACTCGACACATCACTCTACATAACATTGAAAACATCACTCCACATATCACTCTACACAACATTGAAAACATCACTCTACACTACATTAAAAACATCACTCTACACATCACTCTGCACAACATTGAAAACATCACCCTACACATCACTCTACACAACATTGAAAACATCACTCTACATATCACTCTGCACAACATTGAAAACATCACTATACATATCACATCACTCGACACATCACTCTACACAACATTGAAAACATCACTCTACACTTCACTCTACACAACATTGAAAACATCACTCTACACTACATTAAAAACATCACTCTACACATCACTCTACACAACATTGAAAACAACACTCTATACATCACTCGACACAACATTGAAAAAAACACTCTACATATCACTCTACACAACATTGTAAACATCACTCTACATGTCACTCTACACACCATTGAAAACATCACTCTACACATCACTATACACAACACTGAAAACATCACTCAACACATCACTCTACACAACATTGAAAACATCAATCTACACATCACTCTACAGAACATTGAAAACATCACTCTACACATCACTCTACACAACATTGAAAACATCACTCTATACATCACTCTACACAACATTGAAAACATCACTCTACACATCAATCTCCACAACATTTAAATCATCACTCTACACAACAATCTACACAACATTGAAAACATCACTCTACACAACACTCTACAAAACATTGAAAACATCACTCTACACATCACTCTCCACAACATTGAAAACATCACTCTACACAACAATCTACACAACATTGAAAACATCACTCTACAGATCACTCTGCACAACATTGAAAACATCACTCTACACATCACTCTGCACAACATTGAAAACATCACTCTACACATCACTCTACACAACATTGAAAACATCACTCTACACATCACTCTACACAACATTGAAAACATCACTCTACAAAACAATCTGCACAATATTGAAAACATCACTCTGCACATCACTCTACACAGCACTCTACACAACATTGAAAACATCACTCTACACATCACTCTGCACAACATTGAAAACATCACTCTACACATCACTCTGCACAACATTGAAAACATCACTCTACAGATCACTCTGCACAACATTGAAAACATCACTCTACACATCACTCTGCACAACATTGAAAACATCACTCTACACAGCACTCTACACAACATTGAAAACATCACTCTACACATCACTCTACACAACATTGAAAACATCACTCTACACATCACTCTGCACAACATTGAAAACATCACTCTACACATCACTCTGCACAACATTGAAAAAATCACTCTACACATCACTCTGCACAACATTGAAAACATCACTCTACACATCACTCTGCACAACATTGAAAACATCACTCCACACATCACTCTACACAACATTGAAAACATCACTCTACACATCACTCGACACAACATTGAAAACATCACTCTGCACATCACTCTACACAGCACTCTACACAACATTGAAAACATCACTCTACACAACAATCTACGCAACATTGATAACATCACTCTACACATCACTCGACACAACATTGAAAACATCACTCTACAAAACAATCTGCACAATATTGAAAACATCACTCTACCCAGCACTCTACACAACATTGAAAACATCAATCTACACATCACTCTACACAACATTGAAAACATCACTCTATACATCACTCTACACAACATTGTAAACATCACTCTACACATGACTCTACACAACATTGAAAATATCACTCTGTACCCCACTCTGCACAACATTGAATACATCACTCTATACATCACTCTACAGAACGTTGAAAACATCACTCTACACATCACTCTCCACAACATTTAAATATCAAGCTACACATCACTCTACACAACATTGAAATCATCATTCTACACATCACTCTGCACAACATTGAAAACATCTCTCTACACATCACTCTACACAACATTGAACACATCACTCTACACATCACTCGACACAACATTGAAAACATCACTATACACATCACTCTGCACAAAATTGAAAACATCACTCTGCACATCACTCTGCACAACATTGAAAACATCACTCTACACATCACTCTACACAACATTGACAACATCACTCTACACATCACTCTGCACAACATTGAAAACATCACTCTACACATCACTCTGCACAACATTGAAAACATCACTCTACACATCACTCTACACAACATTGAAAACATCACTCTACACTTCACTTTACACAACATTGAAAACATCACTCAACACATCACTCTACACAACATTGAAAACATCCCTCTGCACATCACTCTAAACAATATTGAAAATATCACTCTACACAGCACTCTACACAACATTGAAAACATCACTCTACACAACAATCTACACAACATTGAAAACAACACTCTACACATCACTCTACACAACATTGAAAACATCACTCTACACATCACTCTGCACACCATTGAAAACATCACTCTGCACATCAATCTGTACAACATTGAAAACATCACTCTACACATCACTCTACACAACATTGAAAACATCACTCTACACATCACTCTGCACAACATTGAAAACATCACTCTACACATCACTCTGCACAACATTGAAAACATCACTCTACACATCACTCTACACAACATTGAAAACATCACTCTACACTTCACTTTACACAACATTGAAAACATCACTATACACATCACTCTACACGACATTGAAAACATCACTCTACACAACACTCTACAGAACATTGAAAACATCACTCTACACATCACTCTACACAACATTGAAAACATCACTCTGCACATCACTCTACACAATATTGAAAACATCACTCTGCACAGCACTCTACACAACATTGAAAACATCACTCTACACAACAATCTACACAACATTGAAAACATCACACTACACAACATTGAAAACATCACTCTACACAACAATCTACACAACATTGAAAACATCACTCTATACATCACTCCACACAACATTGTAAACATCACTCTACACATGACTCTACACAACATTGAAAACATCACTCTGTACCCCACTCTGCACAACATTGAATACATCACTCTCTACATCACTCTACAGAACATTGAAAACATCACTCTACACATCACTCTCCACAACATTTAAATATCACGCTACACATCACTCTACATAACACTGAAATCATCACTCTACACATCACTCTGCACAACATTGAAAACATCACTCTACACATCACTCAACACAACATTGAAAACATCACTCTACACATCACTCGACACAACATTGAAAACATCACTATACACATCACTCTACACAACATTGAAAACATCACTCTACGCAACAATCTACACAACATTGAAAACATCACTCTACACATCACTCTACACAACATTGAAAACATCACTCTACACAGCACTCTACACAGCATTGAAAACATCACTCTACACATCACTCTACACAACATTGAAAACATCACTCTATACATCACTCTACACAACATTGTAAACACCACTCTACACATGACTCTACACAACATTGAAAAAATCACTCTGTACCCCACTCTGCACAACATTGAAAACATCACTCTACACATCACTCTACACAACATGGAAAACATCACTCTACACAACAATCTATACAATATTGAAAATATCACTATGCACCTCACTCTGCACAACATTGAAAACATCACTCTACACATCACTCTACACAACATTGCAAACATCACTCTATACATCACTTTACACAGCATTGTAAACATCACTCTACACATCACTCTGCACAACATTGAGAACATCACTCTGCACATCACTCTACACAACATTGAAAACATCACTCTACACATCACTCGACACAACATTGAAAACATTACTCTACATATCACTCTACAGAACATTGAAAACATCACTCTACACATCATTCTGCACAACATTGAAAACATCACTCTATACATCACTCTGCACAACATTGTAGACATCACTCTGCACATGACTCTACACAACATTGAAAAAATCACTCTGTATCCCACTCTGCACAACATTGAATACATCACTCCATACATCACTCTATACAACATAGAAAACATCACTCTGCACCTCACTCTACACAACATTGAAAACATCACTCTACACATCACTTCACACAACATTGAAAACATCACTCTATACATCACTCTACACTGCTTTGTAAACATCACTCTACACATCACTCTGCACAACATTGAGAACGTCACTCTGCACATCACTCTACACAACATTGAAAACATCACTCTACACATCACTCGACACAACATTGAATACATTACTCTACATATCACTCTACAGAACATTGAAAACATCACTCTACACATCACTCTCACAACATTGAAAACATCACTCTATACATCACTCTACACAACATTGTAAACATCACTCTGCACATGACTCTACACAACATTGAAAAAATCACTCTGTATCCCACTCTGCACAACATTGAATACATCACTCTATACGTCACTCTACAGAACATTGAAAACATCACTCTACACCTCACTCTCCACAACATTGAAATATCACGCTACACATCACTCTACACAACATTGAAATCATCACTCTACCCATCACTCTGCACAACATTGAAAACATCACTCTACACATCACTCGACACAACATTGAATACATTACTCTACATATCACTCTACAGAACATTGAAAACATCACTCTACACATCACTCTCACAACATTGAAAACATCACTCTATACATCACTCTACACAACATTGTAAACATCACTCTGCACATGACTCTACACAACATTGAAAAAATCACTCTGTATCCCACTCTGCACAACATTGAATACATCACTCTATACGTCACTCTACAGAACATTGAAAACATCACTATACACCTCACTCTCCACAACATTGAAATATCACGCTACACATCACTCTACACAACATTGAAATCATCACTCTACACATCACTCTACACAACATTGAAAACATCACTCTATATATCACTCTACACAACATTGAAAACATCACTCTACACATCGCTCGACACAACATTGAAAAAATCACTCTACACATCACTCTACACATCACTCTAAACAACATTGAAAACATCACTCTACACATCACTCTACACAACACTGAAAACATCACTCAAAACATCACTCTGCACAACATTGAAAACATCACTCTACACAACAATCTACGGAACATTGATAACATCACTCTACACATCATTCTACACAACATTGAAAACATCACTCTACACAACAATCTACACAACATTGAAAACATCACTCTACACATCACTCTACACAATATTGAAAAGATCACTCTCCATATCACTCTACACAACATTGAAAACATCACTCTACATATCAATCTATACAATATTGAATACATCACTCTACACATCACTCCACACAACATTAAAAACATCACTCTACATATCACTCTGCACAACATTGAAAATATCACCCTACACATCACTCTACACAACATTGAAAACATCACTCTACATATCACTCTGCACAACATTGAAAACATCACTATACATATCACATCACTCGACACATCACTCTACACAACATTGAAAACATCACTCCACACATCACTCTACACAACATTGAAAACATCACTCTACACTTCACTCTACACAGCATTGAAAACATCACTCTACACTACATTAAAAACATCACTCTACACATCACTCTACACAACATTGAAAACAATACTCTATACATCACAGGACACAACATTGAAAACATCAATCTACATATCACTCTGCACAACATTGAAAACATCACTCTACGCAACACTCTATACAACATAGAAAACATCACTCTGCACATCACTCTGCACTACATTGAAAACATCACTCTACACAGCACTCTACACAACATTGAAAACATCACCCTATACATCACTCTACACAGCATTGTAAACATCACTCTACACATCAATCTGCACAACATTGAGAACATCACTCTGCACATCACTCAACACAACATTGAAAACATCACTCTACACATCAATCGATACAATATTAAAGACATCACTCGACACATCACTCCACACAACATTGAAAACATCACTCTACATATCACTCTGCACAACATTGAAAACATCACTCTACACATCACTCGACACAACATTGAAAACATCACTCTACATATCACTCTGCACCACATTGAAAACATCACTCTACACATCACTCTGTACAACATAGAAAACATCACTCTGCACCTCACTCTGCACAACATTGAAAACATCACTCTACACATCACTCCACACAACATTGAAAACATCACTCTACACATCACTCAGCACAACATTGAAAACATCACTCTACATATCACTCTGCACAACATTGAAAACATCACTCTACACATCACTCTACACAACTTTGCAAACATCACTCTACACTACACTCTACACAACATTGAAAAAATCACTCAACACATCACTCTACACAACATTGAAAACATCACTCTGCACATCACTCTGCACAACATTGAAAACATCACTCTACACTTCACTCTACACATCACTCTACACAACATTGAAAACATCACTCCACACATCACTCTACACAACATTGAAAACATCACTCTACACTTCACTCTACACAGCATTGAAAACATCACTCTACACTACATTAAAAACATCACTCTACACATCACTCTACACAACATTGAAAACAATACTCTATACATCACTGGACACAACATTGAAAACATCAATCTACATATCACTCTGCACAACATTGAAAACATCACTCTACGCATCACTCTATACAACATAGAAAACATCACTCTGCACATCACTCTGCACTACATTGAAAACATCACTCTACACATCACTCTACACAACATTGAAAACATCACCCTATACATCACTCTACACCGCATTGTAAACATCACTCTACACATCAATCTGCACAACATTGAGAACATCACTCTGCACATCACTCAACACAACATTGAAAACATCACTCTACACATCAATCGATACAATATTAAAGACATCACTCGACACATCACTCCACACAACATTGAAAACATCACTCTACATATCACTCTGCACAACATTGAAAACATCACTCTACACATCACTCGACACAACATTGAAAACATCACTCTACATATCACTCTGCACCACATTGAAAACATCACTCTACACATCACTCTGTACAACATAGAAAACATCACTCTGCACCTCACTCTGCACAACATTGAAAACATCACTCTACACATCACTCCACACAACATTGAAAACATCACTCTACACATCACTCAGCACAACATTGAAAACATCACTCTACATATCACTCTGCACAACATTGAAAACATCACTCTACACATCACTCTACACAACTTTGCAAACATCACTCTACACTACACTCTACACAACATTGAAAAAATCACTCAACACATCACTCTACACAACATTGAAAACATCACTCTGCACATCACTCTGCACAACATTGAAAACATCACTCTACACTTCACTCTACACATCACTCTACACAACATTGAAAACATCACTCCACACATCACTCTACACAACATTGAAAACATCACTCTACACTTCACTCTACACAACATTGAAAACATCACTCTACACTACATTAAAAACATCACTCTACACATCACTCTACACAACATTGAAAACAACACTCTATACA
Organism: Pristiophorus japonicus; assembly: GCF_044704955.1. Lineage (NCBI taxonomy): Eukaryota > Metazoa > Chordata > Chondrichthyes > Pristiophoridae > Pristiophorus > Pristiophorus japonicus. The sequence continues at coordinate 14,121,088 of NC_092005.1, forward strand.
TCACTCGACACAACATTGAAAAAACACTCTACATATCACTCTACACAACATTGTAAACATCACTCTATACATCACTCTACACACCATTGAAAACATCACTCTACACATCGCTCTACACAACACTGAAAACATCACTCAACACATCACTCTACACAACATTGAAAACATCAATCTACACATCACTCTACACAACATTGAAAACATCACTCTACATATCACTCTACACAACATTGTAAACATCACTCAACACATCGCTCTGCACAACATTGAAAACATCACCCTACACATCACTCTACACAACATTGAAAACATCACTCTACATATCACTCTGCACAACATTGAAAACATCACTATACATATCACTTCACTCGACACATCACTCTACATAACATTGAAAACATCACTCCACACATCACTCTACACAACATTGAAAACATCACTCTACACTTCACTCTACACAACATTGAAAACATCACTCTACACTACATTAAAAACATCACTCTACACATCACTCTACACAACATTGAAAACAACACTCTATACATCACTCGACACAACATTGAAAACATCACCCTATACATCACTCTACACAGCATTGTAAACATCACTCTACACATCAATCTGCACAACATTGAGAACATCACTCTGCACATCACTCAACACAACATTGAAAACATCACTCTACACATCAATCTATACGATATTGAAAACATCACTCTACACATCACGCCACACAACATTGAAATATCACGCTACACATCACTCTGCACAACATCGAAAACATCACTCTACACATCACTCATCACAACATTGAAAACATCACTCTACACATCACTCTACACAACATTGAAAACATCACTCTACACATCACTCCACACAACATTGAAAACATCATTCTACATATCACTCTGCACAACATTGAAAACATCACTCTACACAACATTGAAAACATCACACTACACTTCACTCTACACAACATTGAAAACATCACTCTACACTACATTGAAAACATCTCTCTACACATCACTCTACACAAGATTGAAAACAACACTCTATACATCACTCGACACAACATTGAAAAAATCACTCTACACATCACTCTACACAACATTGAAAACATCACTCAATACATCACTCTACACAGCATTGAAAACATCACTCTGCACATCACTCTACACAACATTGTAAACATCACTCTACACATGACTCTACACAACATTGACAAAATCACTCTGTCCATCATTCTGCACAACATTGAAAACATCACTCTGCACATCACTCTACAGAATATTGAAAACATCCCTCTACACATCACTCTCCACAACATTGAAATATCACGCTACACATCACTCTGCACAACATTGAAAACATCACTCTACACATCACTCTGCACAACATTGAAAACATCACTCTACACATCACTATATACAACATAGAAAAAATCACTCTGCACCTCACACTGCACAACCTTGAAAACATCGCTGTACACATCACTCTGCACAACATTGGAAACTTCGCTCTACGTATCAATCATTACAACATTGAAAACATTACTCTACACATCACATCACTCTACTCATCACTCTACACATCATTGAAAACATCACTCTACACATCACTCTACACAACATTGAAAACATCACTCTACACTTCACTCTACACAACATTGAAAACATCACTCTACACTACATTGAAAACATCACTCTACACATGACTCTACACAACATTGAAAACATCACTCTATACATCACTCGACACAACATTGAAAAATTCACTCTACACATCACTCTACACAACATTGAAAACAACACTCTACAAATCACTCTACACAACACTGAAAACATCACTCAACACATCACTCTACATAACTTTGAAAACTTCACTCTACACATCACTCTACACAATATTGATAACATCACTCCACACATCACTCAACACACCATTGAAAACATCACTCTACACATCACTCTACACAACATTGAAAACATCAATCTACACATCACTCCACAGAACATTGAAAACATCACTCTACACATCACTCAACGCACCATTGAAAATATCACTCTGCACTTCACTCTACACAACATTGAAAACATCAATCTACACATCACTCCACAGAACATTGAAAACATCACTCAACACATCGCTCTACACACCATTGAAAACATCACTCTACATATCACTCTGCACAACATTGAAAACATCACTATACATATCACATCACTCTAAACATCACTCTACACAACATTGAAAACATCACTCCACACATCACTCGACACAACATTGTAAACATCACTCGACACATCACTCTGCACACCATTGAAAATATCACTCTGCACTTCACTCTACACAACATTGAAAACATCAATCTACACAACACTCCACAGAACATTGAAAACATCACTCTACACAGCGCTCTACACACCATTGAAAACATCACTCTACATATCACTCTGCACAACATTGAAAACATCACTATACATATCACATCACTCTACACATCACTCTACACAACATTGAAAACATCACTCTACACATCACTCTACACAACATTGAAAACATCACTCTACACTTCACTCTACACAACATTGAAAACATCACTCTACACTACATTGAAAACATCACTCTACACATCAATCTACACAACATTGAAAACAACACTCTATATATCACTCTACACAACATTGAAAACATCAATCTACACATCACTCCACAGAACATTGAAAACATCACTCTACACATCACTCAACACACCATTGAAAACATCACTCAACACATCACTCTACACAACATTGAAAACATCAATCTACACATCACTCCACAGAACATTGAAAACATCACTCTACACATCACTCTACACAACATTGAAAACAACACTCTATACATCACTCCACACAACATTGAAAAAATCACTCTACACATCAGTCTACACAACATTGTAGACATCACTCTAAACATCACTCTACACACCATTGAAAACATCACTCTACACATCACTCTACACAACACTGAAAACATCACTCAACACTTCACTCTAAACAACATTGAAAACATCAATCTACACATCACTCTACAGAACATTGAAAACATCACTCGACACATCACTCGACACAACATTGTAAACATCACTCTACACATCATGCTGCACACCATTGAAAACATCACTATACACTTCACTCTACACAACATTGAAAAGATCACTCTATACATCACTCTACACAACATTGAAAACATCACTCTACACATCACTCTACACAACATTGTAAACATCACTCTACACATGAGTCTACACAACATTGAAAAAATCACTCTGTACATCATTCAGCACAACATTGAAAACATCACTCTAAAAAATCACTCTACATAACATTGAAAACATCACTCTACACATCACTCTCCACAACTTTGAAATATCACGCTACACATCACTCTGCACAACATTGAAAACATCACTCTACACATCACTCCACACAATATTGAAAACATCACTCGACACATCACTCTGCACAACATTGAAAACAACACTCTACACATCACTCTGCACAACATTGAAAACATCACTCTACACATCAATCTACACAACATTGAAAACATCACTCTACACTTCACTTTACACAACATTGAAAACATCACCCAACATATCACTCTACACAACATTGAAAACATCACACTGCACATCACTCTACACAACACTGAAAACATCACTCAACACTTCTCTCTAAACAACATTGAAAACATCAATCTACACATCACTCGACACAACATTGTAAACATCACTCTACACATCACTATGCACACCATTGAAAACATCACTCTACACTTCACTCTACACAACATTGAAAACATCACTCTACACAACAATCTACACAACATTGAAACCATCAATCTACACATCACTCTGCAGAATATTGAAAACATCACTCTACACATCACTCTACACAACATTGAAAACATCACTCTATACATCACTCAACACAACATTGAAAACATCACTCTACACAACACTCTACACAACATTGTAAACATCACTCTACACATGAGTCCACACAACATTGAAAAAATCACTCTGTACATCATTCTGCACAACATTGAAAACATCACTCTACACATCACTCTACAGAACATTGAAAACATCACTCTACACATCACTCTCCACAACATTGAAATATCACGCTTCACATCACTCTGCACAACATTGAAAACATCACTCTACACAACAATCTACACAATATTGAAAACATCACTCTACACATCACTCTACACAACATTGAAAACATCACTCTAGACATCAACCTATACAATATTGAATACATCACTCTACACATCGCTCCACACAACATTGAAAACATCACTTTACCTATCACTCTGCACAACATTGAAAACATCACTCTACATATCACATCACTCTACACATCACTCTACACAACATTGAAAACATCACTCTGCACATCACTCAGCACAACATTGAAAACATCACTCTAAACTTCACTCTGCACAACATTGAAAACATCACTCTACACATCACTCTACACAACTTTGAAAACATCACACTACACTTCACTCAACACAACATTGAAAATATCACACTGTACCCCACTCTGCACAGCATTGAATACATCACTCTATACATCACTCTACAGAACATTGAAAACATCACTCTACACATCACTCTCCACAACATTTACATATCACGCTACACATCACTCTACACAACATTGAAATCATCACTCTACACATCGCTCAGCACAACATTGAAAACATCACTCTAGACATCACTCGACACAACAATGAAAACTTCACTCTGCACATCACTCGACACAACATTGAAAACATCACTATACACATCACTCTGCACAACATTGAAAACATCACTCTGCACATCACTCTGCACAACATTGAAAACATCACTCTACACATCACTCCACACAACATTGAAACATCACTCTACACATCACTGAGCACAACATTGAAAACATCACTCTACACATCACTCTACACAACATTGAAAACATCACTCTGCACCTCACTCTGCACAACATTGAAAAAATCACTCTACACATCACTCTACACATCATTGTAGACATCACTCTACACATCACTCTACACACCATTGAAAACATCACTCTACACATCACTCTACACAACACTGAAAACATCACTCAACACTTCACTCTAAACAACATTGTAAACATCACTCTACACATGAGTCTACACAACATTGAAAAATCACTCTGTCCATCATTCAGCACAACATTGAAAACATCACTCTATACATCACTCTACATAACATTGAAAACATCACTCTACACATCACTCTCCACAACTTTGAAATATCACGCTACACATCACTCTGCACAACATTGAAAACATCACTCTACACATCACTCCACACAATATTGAAAACATCACTCGACACATCACTCTGCACAACATTGAAAACAACACTCTACACGTCACTCTGCACAACATTGAAAACATCACTCTACACATCAATCTACACAACATTGAAAACATCACTCTACACTTCACTTTACACAACATTGAAAACATCACCCAACACATCACTCTACACAACATTGAAAACATCACACTGCACATCACTCTACACAATATTGAAAACATCACTCTACACAGCACTCTACACAACATTGAAAACATCACTCTACACAACAATCTACACAACATTGAAAACATCACTCGACACATCACTCTACACAATATTGAAAACATCACTCTACACAGCACTCTACACACCATTGAAAACATCACTCTACACATCACTCTACACAACATTGAAAATATCACTCTGCACATCACTCTCCACAACATTTAAATATCACGCGACACATCACTATACACAACATTGAAATCATCACTCTACACATCACTCTGCACAACATTGAAAACTTCACTCTAGACATCACTCTACACAACATTGAAAACATCACTCTACACATCACTCGACACAACATTGAAAACATCACTATACACATCACTCTGCACAACATTGAAAACATCACTCTGCACATCACTCTACACAACATTGAAAACATCACTCTACACATCACTCAACACAACATTGAAAACATCACTCTACACATCACTGAGCACAACATTGAAAACATCACTCTACACATCACTCTGTACAACATTGAAAACATCACTCTACACATCACTCTACTCAACATTGAAAACATCACTCTGCACATCATTCTACACAATATTGAAAACATCACACTACACAGCACTCAACACAACATTGAAAACATCACTCTACACATCACTGAGCACAACATTGAAAACATCACTCTACACATCACTCTACACAACATTGAAAACATCACTCTGCACCTCACTCTGCACAACATTGAAAAAATCACTCTACACATCACTCTACACATCATTGTAGACATCACTCTACACATCACTCTATACACCATTGAAAACATCACTCTACACATCACTCTACACAACACTGAAAACATCACTCAACACTTCACTCTAAACAACATTGAAAACATAAATCTACACATCACTCTACTGAACATTGAAAACATCACTCTACACATCACTCGACACAACATTGTAAACATCACTCTACACATCACTCTGCACACCATTGAAAACATCACTGTACACTTCACTCTACACAACATTGAAAACATCACTCTACACATCACTCTACACAACATTGAAAACATCACTCTACACATCACTCTACACAACATTGAAAACAACACTCTATACATCACTCCACACAACATTGAAAAAATCACTCTACACATCAGTCTACACAACATTGTAGACATCACTCTAAACATCACTCTACACACCATTGAAAACATCACTCTACACATCACTCTACACAACACTGAAAACATCACTCAACACTTCACTCTAAACAACATTGAAAACATCAATCTACACATCACTCTACAGAACATTGAAAACATCACTCGACACATCACTCGACACAACATTGTAAACATCACTCTACACATCATGCTGCACACCATTGAAAACATCACTATACACTTCACTCTACACAACATTGAAAAGATCACTCTATACATCACTCTACACAACATTGAAAACATCACTCTACACATCACTCGACACAACATTGAAAACATCAATCTAGACAGCACTCTACACAACATTGAAAACATTACTCAACACATCACTCCGCACAACATTGAAAACATCACTCTACACATCACTCTGCACAACATTGAAAACATCACTCTACATATCACTCTGCACAACATTGAAAACATCACTATACATATCACATCACTCTACACATCACTCTACACAACATTGAAAACATCACTGTACACATCACTCTACACAACATTGTAAACGTCACTCTATACATCACTCTACACAGCATTGTAAACATCACTCTACACATCACTCTGCACAACATTGAGAACATCACTCTGCACATCACTCTACACAACATTGAAAACATCACTCTACACATCACTCGACACAACATTGAAAACATCATACTCCACAGCACTCTACACAACATTGAAATCATTACTCAACACATCACTCTGCACAACATTGAAAACATCACTCTACACATCACTCTACACAACATTGAAAACATCACTCTACGTATCACTCTGCACAACATTGAAAACATCACTCTACACATCACTCTATACAACATAGATAACATCACTCTGCACCTCACTCTGCACAGCATTGAAAACATCACTCTACACAACAATCTACACAACATTGAAAAGATCACTCTACACATCACTCTACACAACATTGAAAACATCACTCTACAAATCAATCTATACAATATTGAATACATCACTCTACACATCACTCCACACAACATTGAAAAGATCACTCTACATATCACTCTGCACAACATTGAAAACATCACACTACACATCACTCTACACAACATTGAAAACATCACTCTACATATCACTCTGCACAACATTGAAAACATCACTATACATATCACATCACTCTACACATCACTCTACACAACATTGAAAACATCACTCTACACATCAATCTACACAACATTGAAAACATTCACTCTACACTTCACTCTACACAACATTGAAAACATCAATCCACACATCATTCTGCAGAATATTGAAAACATTACTGTACACATCACTCTACACAACATTGTAAACATCACTCTGTACATCACTCTACACAGCATTGTAAACATCACTCTACACATCACTCTGCACAACATTGAGAACATCACTCTGCACATCACTCTACACAACATTGGAATCATCACTCTGCACATCACTCTGCACAACATTGAAAACATAACTCTACACATCACTCTACACAACATTGAAAACATCATTCTACACATCACGAGACACAACATTGAAAACATCAATCTACACAGCACTCTACACAACATTGAAATCATTACTCAACACATCACTCTGCACAACATTGAAAACATCACTCTACACATCACTCTACACAACATTGAAAACATCACTCTACATATCACTCTGCACAACATTGAAAACATCACTCTACACATCACTCTATACAACATAGAAAACATCACTCTGCACCTCACTCTGCACAACATTGAAAACATCACTCTACACATCACTCTACACAACATTGAAAACACTACTCTATACATCACTCTACACTGCTTTGTAAACATCATTCTACATATCACTCTGCACAACATTGAGAACATCACTCTGCACATCACTCTACACAAATTTGAAAAAATCACACTACACATCACTCGACACAACATTGAATACATTACTCTACATATCACTCTACAGAACACTGAAAACATCACTCTATACATCACTCTACACAACATTGTAAACATCACTCTGCACATGACTCTACACAACATTGAAAAAATCACTCTGTATCCCACTCTGCACAACATTGAATACATCACTCTATACGTCACTCTACAGAACATTGAAAACATCACTCTACACCGCACTCTCCACAACATTGAAATATAACGCTACACATCACTCTGCACAACATTGAAAACATCACTCTGCACATCACTCTGCACAACATTGAACACATCACTCTACACATCACTCTACACAACATTGAAAACATCACTCTACACATCACTCTGCACAACATTGAAAACATCACTCTAAACATCACTCTGCACACCATTGAAAACATCACTCTACACATCACTCTACACAACATTGAAAACATCACTCTACACTTCACTTTACACAACATTGAAAACATCACACAACACATCACTCTACACAACATTGAAAACATCACTCTGCACACCACTCTACACAATATTGAAAACTCACTCTACACAACAATCTACACAACATTGAAAACATCACTCTACACATCACTCTACACAACTTTGAAAACATCACTCTACACTTCACTCTGCGCGACATTGAAAACATCACTCAACACATCGCTCTACACAACATTGAAAACATCACTCTGCACATCACTCTACACAACATTGAAAACATCACTCTACAAAGCACTCTACACAACATTGAAAACATCACTCTGCACAACAATCTACACAACATTGAAAAGACCACTCTACACATCAGTCTAAACAACATTGAAAACATCACTCTACACATCACTCAGCACAACATTGAAAACATCATTCTACACATCACTCTGCACAACATTGAAAACATCACTCTACACATCACTCTACACAACTTTGAAAACATCACTCTACACTTCACTCTGCACAACATTGAAAATATCGCTCTACATATCACACTGCACAACATTGAAAACATCACTATACATATCACATCACTCTACACATCACTCTACACAACATTGAAAACATCACTCTACACATCACTCTACACAACATTGAAAACATCACTCTACACTTCACTCTACACAACATTGAAAACATCACTCTACACTACATTGAGAACATCACTCTACACATAACTCTACACAACATTGAAAACATCACTATACACATCACTCTACACATCATTGAAAACAGCAGTCTGCACTTCACTTTACACAACATTGAAAACATCACTCAACACATCACTCTACACAACATTGAAAACATCAATCTGCACAGCACTCTACACAACATTGAAAACATCACTCTCCACAACAATCTACACAACATTGATAACATCACTCTGCACATCACTCTACACAACATTGAAAACATCACTCTGCACAGCACTCTACACAACATTGAAAACATCACTCTACACATCACTCTACACAACATTGAAAACATCACTCTACACATCACTCTACACAACATTGAAAACATCACTCTACACAGCACTCTACACAATATTGAAAACATCACTCTACACAGCACTCTACACAACATTGAAAACATCACTCTACACTTCACTTTACACAACATTGAAAACATCACTCTACACATCACTCTACACAACATTGAAAACATCACTCTACACAGCACTCTACACAGCATTGAAAACATCACTTTACACATCACTCTACACAACATTGAAAACATCACTCTATACATCACTCTACACAACATTGTAAACATCACTCTACACATGACTCTACACAACATTGAAAAAATCACTCTGTACCCCCCTCTGCACAACATTGAATACATCACTCTATACATCACTCTACAGAACATTGAAAACATCACTCTACACATCACTCTCCACAACTTTTAAATATCACTCTACACATCACTCTACATAACACTGAAATCATCACTCTACACATCACTCTGCACAACTTTGAAAATATCACTCTACACATCACTCTACACAACATTGAAAACATCACTCTACACATCACTCGACACAACATTGAAAACATCGCTATACACATCATTCTGCACAACATTGAAAACATCACTCTGCACATCACCCTGCACAACATTGAAAACATCACTCTACACATCACTCTCCACAACATTGAAAACATGACTCTACACATCACTCTGCACAACATTGAAAACATCACTCTACACATCACTCTGCACAGCATTGAAAACATCATTCTACACAACATTGAAAACATCACTCTACACTTCACTTTACACAACATTGAAAACATCACTCAACACATCACTCTACACAACATTGAAAACATCACTCTGCACATCAATCTACACAATATTGAAAACATCACTCTACACAGCACTCTACACAACATTGAAAACATCACTCTACACAACAATCTACGCAACATTGAAAACATCACTCTCCACATCACTCTACACAACATTGAAAACATCAATCTACACATCACTCAGCACAACATTGAACACATCACTTTACACATCACTCTGCACAACATTGAAAACATCACTCTACACATCACTCTACACAACTTTGAATACATCACTCTACACTTCACTCCACACAACATTGAAAACATCGCTCAACATATCGCTGCACACAACATTGAAAACATCACTCTGCACATCACTCTATACAACATTGAAAACATCACTCTACACAGCACTCTACACAACATTGAAAACATCACTCTACACAATAATCTACACAACATTGAAAACATCACTCTACACATCACTCTACACAACATTGAAAACATCACTCAACACGTCAATCTATACAATATTGAAAACATCACTCTACACATCACTCTACACAGCATTGAAAACATCACTCTACACTTCACTTTACACAACATTGAAAACATTACTCAACACATCACTCTACACAACATTGAAAACATCACTCTGCACATCACTCTACACAATATTGAAAACATCACTCTACACAGCACTCTACCCAACATTAAAACCATCACTCTACACAACAATCTACACAACATTGAAAAGATCACTCTACACATCACTCAACACAACATTGAAAACATCACTCTACACATCAATCTATACAATATTGAAAACATCACTCGACACATCACTCCACACAACATTGAAAACATCACTCTATATATCACTCTGCACAACATTGAAAACATCACTCTACACATCACTCGACACAACATTGAAAACATCACTCTGCACCTCACTCTGCACAACATTGAAAACATCACTCTGCACATCACTCCACACAACATTGAAAACATCACTCTACACATCACTCTGCACAACATTGAAAACATCACTCGACACATCACTCTACACAACTTTGAAAACATCACTCTACACTTCCCTCTACACAACATTGAAAACATCACTCAACACATCACTCTACACAATATTGAAAACATCACTCTGCACATCACTCTACACAACATTGAAAACATCACTCTACACAGCACTCTACACAACATTGAAAACATCACTCTGCACAACAATCTACACAACATTGAAAAGATCACTCTACATATCACTCTGCACAACATTGAAAACATCACTATACCTATCACATCACTCTACACATCACTCTACACAACATTGAAAACATCACTCTATATATCACTCTACACAGCATTGTAAACATCACTCTACACATCACTCTGCACAACATTGAGAACATCACTCTGCACATCACTCTACACAACATTGAATTCATCACTCTGCACATCACTCTGCACAACATTGAAAACATCACTCTACACATCACTCTACACAACATTGAAAACACCACTCTACACATCACTCTACACACCATTGAAAACATCACTCTACACATCACTCTACACAACACTGAAAACATCACGCAACACATCACTCTACACAACATTGAAAACGTCAATCTACACATCACTCTACAGAACATTGAAAACATCACTCTACACATCACTCGACAAAACATTGTAAACATCACTCTACACATAACTCTGCACACCATTGAAAACATCACTCTACACTTCACTCTACACAACATTGAAAACATCGCTCTAAACAACAATCTACACAACATTGAAAACATCAATCTACACATCACTCTGCAGAATATTGTAAACATCACTCTACACATCACTCTACACAACATTGAAAACATCACTCTATACATCACTCAACACAACATTGAAAAAGTCACTCTGTACATCATTCTGCACAACATTGAAAACATCAATCTACACAACAATCTACACAACATTGATAACATCACTCTGCACATCACTCTACACAACATTGAAAACATCACTCTACACAGCACTCTACACAACATTGAAAACATCATTCTACACATCACTCTACACAACATTGAAAACATCACTCTACACAGCACTCTACACAGCATTGAAAACATCACTCTACACATCACTCTACACAACATTGAAAACATCACTCTATACATCACTCTACACAACATTGTAAACATCACTCTGCACATGACTCTACACAACATTGAAAAAATCACTCTGTACCCCACTCTGCACAACATTGAATACATCACTCTATACATCACTCTACAGAACATTGAAAACATCACTCTCCACATCACTCTCCACAACTTTTAAATATCACTCTACACATCACTCTACATAACACTGAAATCATCACTCTACACATCACTCTGCACAACATTGAAAACATCACTCTACACATCACTCTCCACAACATTGAAAACATGACTCTACACATCACTCTGCACAACATTGAAAACATCACTCTACACATCACTCTGCACAACATTGAAAACATCACTCTGCACAACATTGAAAACATCACTCTACACTTCACTTTACACAACATTGAAAACATCACTGAACACATCACTCTACACAACATTGAAAACATCACTCTGCACATCACTCCACACAATATTGAAAACATCACTCTACACAGCACTCTACACAACATTGAAAACATCACTCTACACAACAATCTACGCAACATTGAAAACATCACTCTCCACATCACTCTACACAACATTGAAAACATCACTCTACACATCACTCAGCACAACATTGAACACATCACTCTACTCATCACTCTGCACAACATTGAAAACATCACTCTACACATCACTCTACACAACTTTGAATACATCACTCTACACTTCACTCCACACAACATTGAAAACATCGCTCAACATATCGCTCTACACAACATTGAAAACATCACTCTGCACATCACTCTATACAACATTGAAAACATCACTCTACACAGCACTCTACACAACATTGAAAACATCACTCTACACAATAATCTACACAACATTGAAAACATCACTCTGCACCTCACTCTGCACAACATTGAAAACATCACTCTGCACATCACTCCACACAACATTGAAAACATCACTCTACACATTACTCAGCACAACATTGAAAACATCACTCTACACATCACTCTGCACAACATTGAAAACATCACTCTACACATCACTCTACACAACTTTGAAAACATCACTCTACACTTCCCTCTACACAACATTGAAAACATCACTCAACACATCACTCTACACAATATTGAAAACATCACTCTGCACATCACTCTACACAACATTGAAAACATCACTCTACACAGCACTCTACACAACATTGAAAACATCACTCTGCACAACAATCTACACAACATTGAAAAGATCACTCTACATATCACTCTGCACAACATTGAAAACATCACTATACCTATCACATCACTCTACACATCACTCTACACAACATTGAAAACATCACTCTATACATCACTCTACACAGCATTGTAAACATCACTCTACACATCACTCTGCACAACATTGAGAACATCACTCTGCACATCACTCTACACAACATTGAATTCATCACTCTGCACATCACTCTGCACAACATTGAAAACATCACTCTACACATCACTCTACACAACATTGAAAACACCACTCTACACATCACTCTACACACCATTGAAAACATCACTCTACACATCACTCTACACAACACTGAAAACATCACGCAACACATCACTCTACACAACATTGAAAACGTCAATCTACACATCACTCTACAGAACATTGAAAACATCACTCTACACATCACTCGACACAACATTGTAAACATCACTCTACACATAACTCTGCACACCATTGAAAACATCACTCTACACTTCACTCTACACAACATTGAAAACATCGCTCTAAACAACAATCTACACAACATTGAAAACATCAATCTACACATCACTCTGCAGAATATTGAAAACATCACTCTACACATCACTCTACACAACATTGAAAATATCACTCTATACATCACTCAACACAACATTGAAAAAATCACTCTGTACATCATTCTGCACAACATTGAAAACATCAGTCTACACAACAATCTACACAACATTGATAACATCACTCTGCACATCACTCTACACAACATTGAAAACATCACTCTACACAGCACTCTACACAACATTGAAAACATCACTCTACACATCACTCTACACAACATTGAAAACATCACTCTACACATCACTCTACACAGCATTGAAAACATCACTCTACACATCACTCTACACAACATTGAAAACATCACTCTATACATCACTCTACACAACATTGTAAACATCACTCTACACATGACACTACACAACATTGAAAAAATCACTCTGTACCCCACTCTGCACAACATTGAATACATCACTCTATACATCACTCTACAGAACATTGAAAACATCACTCTACACATCACTCTCCACAACTTTTAAATATCACTCTACACATCACTCTACATAACACTGAAATCATCACTCTACACATCACTCTGCACAACATTGAAAACATCACTCTACACATCACTCTCCACAACATTGAAAACATGACTCTACACATCACTCTGCACAACATTAAAAACATCACTCTACACATCACTCTGCACAACATTGAAAACATCACTCTACACAACATTGAAAACATCACTCTACACTTCACTTTACACAACATTGAAAACATCACTCAACACATCACTCTACACAACATTGAAAACATCACTCTGCACATCACTCTACACAATATTGAAAACATCACTCTACACAGCACTCTACACAACATTGAAAACATCACTCTACACAACAATCTACGCAACATTGAAAACATCACTCTCCACATCACTCTACACAACATTGAAAACATCACTCTACACATCACTCAGCACAACATTGAACACATCACTCTACACATCACTCTGCACAACATTGAAAACATCACTCTACATATCACTCTACACAACTTTGAATACATCACTCTACACTTCACTCCACACAACATTGAAAACATCGCTCAACATATCGCTCCACTCAACATTGAAAACATCACTCTGCACATCACTCTATACAACATTGAAAACATCACTCTACACAGCACTCTACACAACATTGAAAACATCACTCTACAAAATAATCTACACAACATTGAAAACATCACTCTGCACATCACTCTACACAACATTGAAAACATCACTCAACACGTCAATCTATACAATATTGAAAACATCACTCTACACATCACTCTACACAGCATTGAAAACATCACTCTACACTTCACTTTACACAACATTGAAAACATTACTCAACACATCACTCTACACAACATTGAAAACATCACTCTGCACATCACTCTACACAATATTGAAAACATCACTCTACACAGCACTCTACCCAACATTAAAACCATCACTCTACACAACAATCTACACAACATTGAAAAGATCACTCTACACATCACTCAACACAACATTGAAAACATCACTCTACACATCAATCTATACAATATTGAAAACATCACTCGACACATCACTCCACACAACATTGAAAACATCACTCTATATATCACTCTGCACAACATTGAAAACATCACTCTACACATCACTCGACACAACATTGAAAACATCACTCTGCACCTCACTCTGCACAACATTGAAAACATCACTCTGCACATCACTCCACACAACATTGAAAACATCACTCTACACATTACTCAGCACAACATTGAAAACATCACTCTACACATCACTCTGCACAACATTGAAAACATCACTCTACACATCACTCTACACAACTTTGAAAACATCACTCTACACTTCCCTCTACACAACATTGAAAACATCACTCAACACATCACTCTACACAATATTGAAAACATCACTCTGCACATCACTCTACACAACATTGAAAACATCACTCTACACAGCACTCTACACAACATTGAAAACATCACTCTGCACAACAATCTACACAACATTGAAAAGATCACTCTACATATCACTCTGCACAACATTGAAAACATCACTATACCTATCACATCACTCTACACATCACTCTACACAACATTGAAAACATCACTCTATACATCACTCTACACAGCATTGTAAACATCACTCTACACATCACTCTGCACAACATTGAGAACATCACTCTGCACATCACTCTACACAACATTGAATTCATCACTCTGCACATCACTCTGCACAACATTGAAAACATCACTCTACACATCACTCTACACAACATTGAAAACACCACTCTACACATCACTCTACACACCATTGAAAACATCACTCTACACATCACTCTACACAACACTGAAAACATCACGCAACACATCACTCTACACAACATTGAAAACGTCAATCTACACATCACTCTACAGAACATTGAAAACATCACTCTACACATCACTCGACACAACATTGTAAACATCACTCTACACATAACTCTGCACACCATTGAAAACATCACTCTACACTTCACTCTACACAACATTGAAAACATCGCTCTAAACAACAATCTACACAACATTGAAAACATCAATCTACACATCACTCTGCAGAATATTGAAAACATCACTCTACACATCACTCTACACAACATTGAAAATATCACTCTATACATCACTCAACACAACATTGAAAAAATCACTCTGTACATCATTCTGCACAACATTGAAAACATCAGTCTACACAACAATCTACACAACATTGATAACATCACTCTGCACATCACTCTACACAACATTGAAAACATCACTCTACACAGCACTCTACACAACATTGAAAACATCACTCTACACATCACTCTACACAACATTGAAAACATCACTCTACACATCACTCTACACAGCATTGAAAACATCACTCTACACATCACTCTACACAACATTGAAAACATCACTCTATACATCACTCTACACAACATTGTAAACATCACTCTACACATGACACTACACAACATTGAAAAAATCACTCTGTACCCCACTCTGCACAACATTGAATACATCACTCTATACATCACTCTACAGAACATTGAAAACATCACTCTACACATCACTCTCCACAACTTTTAAATATCACTCTACACATCACTCTACATAACACTGAAATCATCACTCTACACATCACTCTGCACAACATTGAAAACATCACTCTACACATCACTCTCCACAACATTGAAAACATGACTCTACACATCACTCTGCACAACATTGAAAACATCACTCTACACATCACTCTGCACAACATTGAAAACATCACTCTACACAACATTGAAAACATCACTCTACACTTCACTTTACACAACATTGAAAACATCACTCAACACATCACTCTACACAACATTGAAAACATCACTCTGCACATCACTCTACACAATATTGAAAACATCACTCTACACAGCACTCTACACAACATTGAAAACATCACTCTACACAACAATCTACGCAACATTGAAAACATCACTCTCCACATCACTCTACACAACATTGAAAACATCACTCTACACATCACTCAGCACAACATTGAACACATCACTCTACACATCACTCTGCACAACATTGAAAACATCACTCTACACAGCACTCTACACAACATTGAAAACATCACTCTGCACAACAATCTACACAACATTGAAAATATCACTCTACATATCACTCTGCACAACATTGAAAACATCACTATACCTATCACATCACTCTACACATCACTCTACACAACATTGAAAACATCACTCTATACATCACTCTACACAGCATTGTAAACATCACTCTACACATCACTCTGCACAACATTGAGAACATCACTCTGCACATCACTCTACACAACATTGAATTCATCACTCTGCACAACATTGAAAACATCACTCTACACATCACTCTACACAACATTGAAAACACCACTCTACACATCACTCTACACATCATTGAAAACATCACTCTACACATCACTCTACACAACACTGAAAACATCACGCAACACATTACTCTACACAACATTGAAAACGTCAATCTACACATCACTCTGCAGAACATTGAAAACATCACTCTACACATCACTCGACACAACATTGTAAACATCACTCTACACATAACTCTGCACACCATTGAAAACATCACTCTACACTTCACTCTACACAACATTGAAAACATCGCTCTAAACAACAATCTACACAACATTGAAAACATCAATCTACACATCACTCTGCAGAATATTGAAAACATCACTCTACACATCACTCTACACAACATTGAAAACATCACTCTATACATCACTCAACACAACATTGAAAAATCACTCTGTACATCATTCTGCACAACATTGAAAACATCAATCTACACAACACTCTACAGAACATTTAAAACATCACTCTACACATCACTCTCCACAACATTGAAAACATCAATCTACACAGCACTCTACACAACATTGAAAACATTACTCAACACATCACTCTGCACAACATTGAAAACACCACTCTGCACATTACTTAGCACATCATTGAAAACATCACTCTACACAACATTGAAAACATTACTCTACACATCACTCTGCACAACATTGAAAACATCACTCAACACATCACTCTGCACAACATTGAAAACATCACTCTACACAGCACTCTACACAACATTGAAAACATCAGTCTACACTTCCCTTTACACAACATTGAAAACATCACTCAACACATCACTCTACACAACATTGAAAACATCACTCTGCACATCACTCTGCACAATATTGAAAACATCACTCTACACAGCACTCTACCCAACATTGAAAGCATCACTCTACACAACAATCTACACAACATTGAAAACATCACTCTGCACATCACTCTACACAACATTGAAAACATCACTCAACACGTCAATCTATACAATATTGAAAACATCACTCTACACATCACTCTACACAGCATTGAAAACATCACTCTACACTTCACTTTACACAACATTGAAAACATTACTCAACACATCACTCTACACAACATTGAAAACATCACTCTGCACATCACTCTACACAATATTGAAAACATCACTCTACACAGCACTCTACCCAACATTAAAACCATCACTCTACACAACAATCTACACAACATTGAAAAGATCACTCTACACATCACTCAACACAACATTGAAAACATCACTCTACACATCAATCTATACAATATTGAAAACATCACTCGACACATCACTCCACACAACATTGAAAACATCACTCTATATATCACTCTGCACAACATTGAAAACATCACTCTACACATCACTCGACACAACATTGAAAACATCACTCTGCACCTCACTCTGCACAACATTGAAAACATCACTCTGCACATCACTCCACACAACATTGAAAACATCACTCTACACATTACTCAGCACAACATTGAAAACATCACTCTACACATCACTCTGCACAACATTGAAAACATCACTCTACACATCACTCTACACAACTTTGAAAACATCACTCTACACTTCCCTCTACACAACATTGAAAACATCACTCAACACATCACTCTACACAATATTGAAAACATCACTCTGCACATCACTCTACACAACATTGAAAACATCACTCTACACAGCACTCTACACAACATTGAAAACATCACTCTGCACAACAATCTACACAACATTGAAAAGATCACTCTACATATCACTCTGCACAACATTGAAAACATCACTATACCTATCACATCACTCTACACATCACTCTACACAACATTGAAAACATCACTCTATACATCACTCTACACAGCATTGTAAACATCACTCTACACATCACTCTGCACAACATTGAGAACATCACTCTGCACATCACTCTACACAACATTGAATTCATCACTCTGCACATCACTCTGCACAACATTGAAAACACCACTCTACACATCACTCTACACACCATTGAAAACATCACTCTACACATCACTCTACACAACACTGAAAACATCACGCAACACATCACTCTACACAACATTGAAAACGTCAATCTACACATCACTCTACAGAACATTGAAAACATCACTCTACACATCACTCGACACAACATTGTAAACATCACTCTACACATAACTCTGCACACCATTGAAAACATCACTCTACACTTCACTCTACACAACATTGAAAACATCGCTCTAAACAACAATCTACACAACATTGAAAACATCAATCTACACATCACTCTGCAGAATATTGAAAACATCACTCTACACATCACTCTACACAACATTGAAAATATCACTCTATACATCACTCAACACAACATTGAAAAAATCACTCTGTACATCATTCTGCACAACATTGAAAACATCAGTCTACACAACAATCTACACAACATTGATAACATCACTCTGCACATCACTCTACACAACATTGAAAACATCACTCTACACAGCACTCTACACAACATTGAAAACATCACTCTACACATCACTCTACACAACATTGAAAACATCACTCTACACATCACTCTACACAGCATTGAAAACATCACTCTACACATCACTCTACACAACATTGAAAACATCACTCTATACATCACTCTACACAACATTGTAAACATCACTCTACACATGACACTACACAACATTGAAAAAATCACTCTGTACCCCACTCTGCACAACATTGAATACATCACTCTATACATCACTCGACAGAACATTGAAAACATCACTCTACACATCACTCTCCACAACTTTTAAATATCACTCTACACATCACTCTACATAACACTGAAATCATCACTCTACACATCACTCTGCACAACATTGAAAACATCACTCTACACATCACTCTCCACAACATTGAAAACATGACTCTACACATCACTCTGCACAACATTGAAAACATCACTCTACACATCACTCTGCACAACATTGAAAACATCACTCTACACAACATTGAAAACATCACTCTACACTTCACTTTACACAACATTGAAAACATCACTCAACACATCACTCTACACAACATTGAAAACATCACTCTGCACATCACTCTACACAATATTGAAAACATCACTCTACACAGCACTCTACACAACATTGAAAACATCACTCTACACAACAATCTACGCAACATTGAAAACATCACTCTCCACATCACTCTACACAACATTGAAAACATCACTCTACACATCACTCAGCACAACATTGAACACATCACTCTACACATCACTCTGCACAACATTGAAAACATCACTCTACACAGCACTCTACACAACATTGAAAACATCACTCTGCACAACAATCTACACAACATTGAAAATATCACTCTACATATCACTCTGCACAACATTGAAAACATCACTATACCTATCACATCACTCTACACATCACTCTACACAACATTGAAAACATCACTCTATACATCACTCTACACAGCATTGTAAACATCACTCTACACATCACTCTGCACAACATTGAGAACATCACTCTGCACATCACTCTACACAACATTGAATTCATCACTCTGCACAACATTGAAAACATCACTCTACACATCACTCTACACAACATTGAAAACACCACTCTACACATCACTCTACACATCATTGAAAACATCACTCTACACATCACTCTACACAACACTGAAAACATCACGCAACACATTACTCTACACAACATTGAAAACGTCAATCTACACATCACTCTGCAGAACATTGAAAACATCACTCTACACATCACTCGACACAACATTGTAAACATCACTCTACACATAACTCTGCACACCATTGAAAACATCACTCTACACTTCACTCTACACAACATTGAAAACATCGCTCTAAACAACAATCTACACAACATTGAAAACATCAATCTACACATCACTCTGCAGAATATTGAAAACATCACTCTACACATCACTCTACACAACATTGAAAACATCACTCTATACATCACTCAACACAACATTGAAAAATCACTCTGTACATCATTCTGCACAACATTGAAAACATCAATCTACACAACACTCTACAGAACATTTAAAACATCACTCTACACATCACTCTCCACAACATTGAAAACATCAATCTACACAGCACTCTACACAACATTGAAAACATTACTCAACACATCACTCTGCACAACATTGAAAACACCACTCTGCACATTACTTAGCACATCATTGAAAACATCACTCTACACAACATTGAAAACATTACTCTACACATCACTCTGCACAACATTGAAAACATCACTCAACACATCACTCTGCACAACATTGAAAACATCACTCTACACAGCACTCTACACAACATTGAAAACATCAGTCTACACTTCCCTTTACACAACATTGAAAACATCACTCAACACATCACTCTACACAACATTGAAAACATCACTCTGCACATCACTCTGCACAATATTGAAAACATCACTCTACACAGCACTCTACCCAACATTGAAAGCATCACTCTACAAAACAATCTACACAACATTGAAAAAATCACTCTACACATCACTCAACACAACATTGAAAACATCACTCTACACATCAATCTATACAATATTGAAAACATCACTCGACACATCACTCCACACAACATTGAAAACATCACTCTACGTATCACTCTGCACAACATTGAAAACATCACTCTACACATCACTCGACACAACATTGAAAACATCACTCTACATATCAGTCTGCACAACATTGAAAACATCACTCTACACATCACTCTATACAACATAGAAAACATCACTCTGCACCTCACTCTGCACAACATTGAAAACATCACTCTACACATCACTCCACACAACATTGAAAACATCACTCTACACATCACTCTACACAACTTTGAAAACATCACTCTACACTTCACTCTACACAACATTGAAAACATCACTCTGCACAACAATCTACACAACATTGAAAAGATCACTCTACATATCACTCTGCACAACATTGAAAACATCACTATACCTATCACATCACTCTACACATCACTCTACACAACATTGAAAACATCACTCTATACATCACTCTACACAGCATTGTAAACATCACTCTACACATCACTCTGCACAACATTGAGAACATCACTCTGCACATCACTCTACACAACATTGAATTCATCACTCTGCACATCACTCTGCACAACATTGAAAACATCACTCTACACATCACTCTACACAACATTGAAAACACCACACTACACATCACTCTACACACCATTGAAAACATCACTCTACACATCACTCTACACAACACTGAAAACATCACGCAACACATCACTCTACACAACATTGAAAACGTCAATCTACACATCACTCTACAGAACATTGAAAACATCACTCTACACATCACTCGACACAACATTGTAAACATCACTCTACACATAACTCTGCACACCATTGAAAACATCACTCTACACTTCACTCTACACAACATGGAAAACATCGCTCTAAACAACAATCTACACAACATTGAAAACATCAATCTACACATCACTCTGCAGAATATTGAAAACATCACTCTACACATCACTCTACACAACATTGAAAACATCACTCTATACATCACTCAACACAACATTGAAAAAATCACTCTGTACATCATTCTGCACAACATTGAAAACATCAATCGACACAACAATCTACACAACATTGATAACATCACTCTGCACATCACTCTACACAACATTGAAAACATCACTCTACACAGCACTCTACACAACATTGAAAACATCACTCTACACATCACTCTACACAACATTGAAAACATCACTCTACACAGCACTCTACACAGCATTGAAAACATCACTCTACACATCACTCTACACAGCATTGAAAACATCACTCTATACATCACTCTACACAACATTGTAAACATCACACTACACATGACTCTACACAACATTGAAAAAATCACTCTGTACCCCACTCTGCACAACATTGAATATATCACTCTATACATCACTCTACAGAACATTGAAAACATCACTCTACACATCACTCTCCACAACTTTTAAATATCACTCTACACATCACTCTACATAACACTGAAATCATCACTCTACACATCACTCTGCACAACTTTGAAAATATCACTCTACACATCACTCTACACAACATTGAAAACATCACTCTACACACCACTCGACACAACATTGAAAACATCGCTATACACGTCACTCTGCACAACATTGAAAACATCACTCTACACATCACTCTGCACAACATTGAAAACATCACTCTACACATCACTCTGCACAACATTGAAAACATCACTCTACACAACATTGAAAACATCACTCTACACTTCACTTTACACAACATTGAAAACATCACTCAACACATCACTCTACACAACATTGAAAACATCACTCTGCACATCACTCTACACAATATTGAAAACATAACACTACACAGCACTCTACACAACATTGAAAACATCACTCTGCACAACAATCTACGCAACATTGAAAACATCACTCTCCACATCACTCTACACAACATTGAAAACATCACTCTACACAACAATCTACGCAACATTGAAAACATCACTCTCCACATCACTCTACACAACATTGAAAACATCACTCTACACATCACTCAGCACAACATTGAACACATCACTCTACACATCACTCTGCACAACATTGAAAACATCACTCTACACATCACTCTACACAACTTTGAATACATCACTCTACACTTCACTCCACACAACATTGAAAACATCACTCAACATATCGCTCTACACAACATTGAAAACAGCACTCTGCACATCACTCTATACAACATTGAAAACATCACTCTACACAGCACTCTACACAACATTGAAAACATCACTCTACACAACAATCTACACAACATTGAAAACATCACTCTACACATCACTCTACACAACATTGAAAACATCACTCAACACGTCAATCTATACACTATTGAAAACATCACTCTACACATCACTCTACACAGCATTGAAAACATCACTCTACACTTCACTTTACACAACATTGAAAACATCACTCTGCACATCACTCAGCACAACATTGAAAACATCATTCTACACATCACTCTGCACAACATTGAAAACATCACTCTACACATCACTCTACACAACTTTGAAAACATCACTCTACACTTCACTCTGCACAACATTGAAAATATCACTCTACATATCACTCTGCACAACATTGAAAACATCACTATACATATCACATCACTCTACACATCACTCTACACAACATTGAAAACATCACTCTGCACATCACTCTACACAACATTGAAAACATCACTCTACACTTCACTCTACACAACATTGAAAACATCACTATACACTACATTGAAAACATAAATCTGCACATCACTCTACACAATATTGAAAACATCACTCTACACAGCACTCTACACAACATTGAAAACATCACTCTACACAACAATCTACACAACATTGATAAGATCACTCTGCACATCACTCTACACAACATTGAAAACATCACTCTACACAGCACTCTACACAACATTGAAAACATCACTCTACACATCACTCTACACAACATTGAAAACATCACTCTACACAGCACTCTACACAGCATTGAAAACATCACTCTACACATCACTCTACACAACATTGAAAACATCACTCTATACATCACTCTACACAACATTGAAAACATCACTATACACTACATTGAAAACATAAATCTGCACATCACTCTACACAATATTGAAAACATCACTCTACACATGACTCTACACAACATTGAAAAAATCACTCTGTACCCCACTCTGCACAACATTGAATACATCACTCTATACATCACTCTACAGAACATTGAAAACATCACTCTACACATCACTCTCCACAAATTTTAAATATCACTCTACACATCACTCTACATAACACTGAAATCATCACTCTACACATCACTCTGCACAACTTTGAAAATATCACTCTACACATCACTCTACACAACATTGAAAACATCACTCTACACATCACTCGACACAACATTGAAAACATCGCTATACACATCACTCTGCACAACATTGAAAACATCACTCTGCACATCACCCTGCACAACATTGAAAACATCACTCTACACATCACTCTCCACAACATTGAAAACATCACTCTACACAGCACTCTGCACAACATTGAAAACATCACTCTACACATCACTCTGCACAACATTGAAAACATCACTCTACACAACATTGAAAACATCACTCTACACTTCACTTTACACAACATTGAAAACATCACTCAACACATCACTCTACACAACATTGAAAACATCACTCTGCACATCACTCTACACAATATTGAAAATATCGCTCTACACAGCACTCTACACAACATTGAAAACATCACTCTACACAACAATCTACGCAACATTGAAAACATCACTCTCCACATCACTCTACACAACATTGAAAACATCACTCTACACATCACTCAGCACAACATTGAACACATCACTCTACACATCACTCTGCACAACATTGAAAACATCACTCTACACATCACTCTACACAACTTTGAATACATCACTCTACACTTCACTCCACACAACATTGAAAACATCACTCAACATATCGCTCTACACAACATTGAAAACATCACTCTGCACATCACTCTATACAACATTGAAAACATCACTCTACACAGCACTCTACACAACATTGAAAACATCACTCTACACAACAATCTACACAACATTGAAAACATCACTCTACACATCACTCTACACAACATTGAAAACATCACTCAACACGTCAATCTATACAATATTGAAAACATCACTCTACACATCACTCTACACAGCATTGAAAACATCACTCTACACTTCACTTTACACAACATTGAAAACATTACTCAACACATCACTCTACACAACATTGAAAACATCACTCTGCACATCACTCTACACAATATTGAAAACATCACTCTACACAGCACTCTACCCAACATTAAAACCATCACTCTACACAACAATCTACACAACATTGAAAAGATCACTCTACTATTCACTCAACACAACATTGAAAACATCACTCTACACATCAATCTATACAATATTGAAAACATCACTCGACACATCACTCCACACAACATTGAAAACATCACTCTATATATCACTCTGCACAACATTGAAAACATCACTCTACACATCACTCGACACAACATTGAAAACATCACTCTGCACCTCACTCTGCACAACATTGAAAACATCACTCTGCACATCACTCTGCACAACATTGAAAACAGCAGTCTGCACTTCACTTTACACAACATTGAAAACATCACTCAACACATCACTCTACACAACATTGAAAACATCAATCTGCACATCACTCTACACAATATTGAAAACATCACTCTACACAGCACTCTACACAACATTGAAAACATCACTCTACACAACAATCTACACAACATTGATAACATCACTCTGCACATCACTCTACACAACATTGAAAACATCACTCTACACAGCACTCTACACAACATTGAAAACATCACTCTACACATTACTCTACACAACATTGAAAACATCACTCTACACAGCACTCTACACAGCATTGAAAACATCACTCTACACATCACTCTACACAACATTGAAAACATCACTCTATACATCACTCTACACAACATTGTAAACATCACTCTACACATGACTCTACACAACATTGAAAAAATCACTCTGTACCCCACTCTGCACAACATTGAACACATCACTCTATACATCACTCTACAGAACATTGAAAACATCACTCTACACATCACTCTCCACAACTTTTAAATATCACTCTACACATCACTCTACATAACACTGAAATCATCACTCTACACATCACTCTGCACAACTTTGAAAATATCACTCTACACATCACTCTCCACAACATTGAAAACATCACTCTACACATCACTCGACACAACATTGAAAACATCGCTATACACATCACTCTGCACAACATTGAAAACATCACTCTGCACATCACCCTGCACAACATTGAAAACATCACTCTACACATCACTCTCCACAACATTGAAAACATCACTCTACACATCACTCTGCACAACATTGAAAACATCACTCTACACATCACTCTGCACAACATTGAAAACATCACTCTACACAACATTGAAAACATCACTCTACACTTCACTTTACACAACATTGAAAACATCACTCAACACATCACTCTACACAACATTGAAAACATCACTCTGCACATCACTCTACACAATATTGAAAACATCACTCTACACATCAATCTATACAATATTGAAAACATCACTCGAAACATCACTCCACACAACATTGAAAACATCACTCTATATATCACTCTGCACAACATTGAAAACATCACTCTACACATCACTCGACACAACATTGAAAACATCACTCTGCACCTCACTCTGCACAACATTGAAAACATCACTCTGCACATCACTCCACACAACATTGAAAACATCACTCTACACATTACTCAGCACAACATTGAAAACATCACTCTACACATCACTCTGCACAACATTGAAAACATCACTCTACACATCACTCTACACAACTTTGAAAACATCACTCTACACTTCCCTCTACACAACATTGAAAACATCACTCAACACATCACTCTACACAATATTGAAAACATCACTCTGCACATCACTCTACACAACATTGAAAACATCACTCTACACAGCACTCTACACAACATTGAAAACATCACTCTGCACAACAATCTACACAACATTGAAAAGATCACTCTACATATCACTCTGCACAACATTGAAAACATCACTCTATACATCACTCTACACAGCATTGTAAACATCACTCTATACATCACTCTACACAGCATTGTAAACATCACTCTACACATCACTCTGCACAACATTGAGAACATCACTCTGCACATCACTCTACACAACATTGAAAACATCACTCTATACATCACTCTACACAGCATTGTAAACATCACTCTACACATCACTCTGCACAACATTGAGAACATCACTCTGCACATCACTCTACACAACATTGAATTCATCACTCTGCACAACATTGAAAACATCACTCTACACATCACTCTACACAACATTGAAAACACCACTCTACACATCACTCTACACACCATTGAAAACATCACTCTACACATCACTCTACACAACACTGAAAACATCACGCAACACATCACTCTACACAACATTGAAAACGTCAATCTACACATCACTCTGCAGAACATTGAAAACATCACTCTACACATCACTCGACACAACATTGTAAACATCACTCTACACATAACTCTGCACACCATTGAAAACATCACTCTACACTTCACTCTACACAACATTGAAAACATCGCTCTAAACAACAATCTACACAACATTGAAAACATCAATCTACACATCACTCTGCAGAATATTGAAAACATCACTCTACACATCACTCTACACAACATTGAAAACATCACTCTATACATCACTCAACACAACATTGAAAAATCACTCTGTACATCATTCTGCACAACATTGAAAACATCAATCTACACAACACTCTACAGAACATTTAAAACATCACTCTACACATCACTCTCCACAACATTGAAAACATCAATCTACACAGCACTCTACACAACATTGAAAACATTACTCAACACATCACTCTGCACAACATTGAAAACACCACTCTGCACATTACTTAGCACATCATTGAAAACATCACTCTACACAACATTGAAAACATTACTCTACACATCACTCTGCACAACATTGAAAACATCACTCAACACATCACTCTGCACAACATTGAAAACATCACTCTACACAGCACTCTACACAACATTGAAAACATCACTCTACACTTCCCTTTACACAACATTGAAAACATCACTCAACACATCACTCTACACAACATTGAAAACATCACTCTGCACATCACTCTGCACAATATTGAAAACATCACTCGACACAGCACTCTACCCAACATTGAAAGCATCACTACAAAACAATCTACACAACATTGAAAAAATCACTCTACACATCACTCAACACAACATTGAAAACATCACTCTACACATCAATCTATACAATATTGAAAACATCACTCGACACATCACTCCACACAACATTGAAAACATCACTCTACGTATCACTCTGCACAACATTGAAAACATCACTCTACACATCACTCGACACAACATTGAAAACATCACTCTACATATCAGTCTGCACAACATTGAAAACATCACTCTACACATCACTCTATACAACATAGAAAACATCACTCTGCACCTCACTCTGCACAACATTGAAAACATCACTCTACACATCACTCCACACAACATTGAAAACATCACTCTACACATCACTCAGCACAACATTGAAAACATCACTCTACACATCACTCTGCACAACATTAAAAACATCACTCTACACATC
This sequence comes from Pristiophorus japonicus, assembly GCF_044704955.1. Taxonomy (NCBI): domain Eukaryota; kingdom Metazoa; phylum Chordata; class Chondrichthyes; family Pristiophoridae; genus Pristiophorus; species Pristiophorus japonicus. The sequence continues at coordinate 14,152,647 of NC_092005.1, forward strand.
ACTCTACACAACTTTGAAAACATCACTCTACACTTCACTCTACACAACATTGAAAACATCACTCAACACATCACTCTACACAACATTGAAAACATCACTCAACACATCACTCTACACAACATTGAAAACATCACTCTATTCATCACTCTACACAACACTGTAAACATCACTCTACACATGAGTCTACACAACATTGAAAAAATCACTCTGTACATCATTCTGCACAACATTGAAAACATCAGTCTACACAACAATCTACACAACATTGAAAACATCACTCTACACATCACTCTCCACAACATTGAAAACATCACTCTACACAACAATCTACACAACATTGAAAACATCACTCTACACATCACTCTACACAACATTGTAAACATCACTCTTCACATCACTCTGCACAACATTGAAAACATCACTCTACACATCACTCTGCACAACATTGAAAACATCAGTCTACACATCACTCTACACAACATTGAAAACATCACTCTACACTTCACTTTACACAACATTGAAAACATCACTCAACACATCACTCTACACAACATTGAAAAAATCACTCTGTACCCCTCTCTGCACAACATTGAATACATCACTCTCTACATCACTCTACAGAACATTGAAAACATCACTCTACACATCACTCTCCACAACATTTAAATATCACGCTACACATCACTCTACATAACACTGAAATCATCACTCTACACATCACTCTGCACAACATTGAAAACATCACTCTACACATCACTCAACACAACATTGAAAACATCACTCTACACATCACTCGACACAACATTGAAAACATCACTATACACATCACTCTACACAACATTGAAAACATCACTCTACGCAACAATCTACACAAATTGAAAACATCACTCTACACATCACTCTACACAACATTGAAAACATCACTCTACACAGCACTCTACACAGCATTGAAAACATCACTCTACACATCACTCTACACAACATTGAAAACATCACTCTATACATCACTTTACACAGCATTGTAAACATCACTCTACACATCACTCTGCACAACATTGAGAACATCACTCTGCACATCACTCTACACAACATTGAAAACATCACTCTACACATCACTCGACACAACATTGAAAACATTACTCTACATATCACTCTACAGAACATTGAAAACATCACTCTACACATCATTCTGCACAACATTGAAAACATCACTCTATACATCACTCTGCACAACATTGTAAACATCACTCTGCACATGACTCTACACAACATTGAAAAAATCACTCTGTATCCCACTCTGCACAACATTGAATACATCACTCTATACATCACTCTATACAACATAGAAAACATCACTCTGCACCTCACTCTACACAACATTGAAAACATCACTCTACACATCACTTCACACAACATTGAAAACATCACTCTATACATCACTCTACACTGCTTTGTAAACATCACTCTACACATCACTCTGCACAACATTGAGAACGTCACTCTGCACATCACTCTACACAACATTGAAAACATCACTCTACACATCACTCGACACAACATTGAATACATTACTCTACATATCACTCTACAGAACATTGAAAACATCACTCTACACATCACTCTCACAACATTGAAAACATCACTCTATACATCACTCTACACAACATTGTAAACATCACTCTGCACATGACTCTACACAACATTGAAAAAATCACTCTGTATCCCACTCTGCACAACATTGAATACATCACTCTATACGTCACTCTACAGAACATTGAAAACATCACTCTACACCTCACTCTCCACAACATTGAAATATCACGCTACACATCACTCTACACAACATTGAAATCATCACTCTACCCATCACTCTGCACAACATTGAAAACATCACTCTACACATCACTCGACACAACATTGAATACATTACTCTACATATCACTCTACAGAACATTGAAAACATCACTCTACACATCACTCTCACAACATTGAAAACATCACTCTATACATCACTCTACACAACATTGTAAACATCACTCTGCACATGACTCTACACAACATTGAAAAAATCACTCTGTATCCCACTCTGCACAACATTGAATACATCACTCTATACGTCACTCTACAGAACATTGAAAACATCACTCTACACCTCACTCTCCACAACATTGAAATATCACGCTACACATCACTCTACACAACATTGAAATCATCACTCTACACATCACTCGACACAACATTGAAAACATCACTCTATATATCACTCTACACAACATTGAAAACATCACTCTACACATCGCTCGACACAACATTGAAAAAATCACTCTACACATCACTCTACACATCACTCTAAACAACATTGAAAACATCACTCTACACATCACTCTACACAACACTGAAAACATCACTGAAAACATCACTCTGCACAACATTGAAAACATCATTCTACACATCACTCTACAGAACATTGAAAACATCACTCTACACATCACTCGACACAACATTGTAAACATCACTCTACACATCACTCTGCACACCATTGAAAACATCACTCTACACTTCACTCTACACAACATTGAAAACATCACTCTACACAACAATCTACACAACATTGAAAACATCAATCTACACATCACTCTGCAGAATATTGAAAACATCACTCTACACATCACTCTACACAACATTGAAAACATCACTCTACATATCACTCTACACAACATTGAAAACATCACTCTACACATCACTCTACACAACATTGAAAACATCACTCTACACTACATTGAAAACATCACTCTACACATGACTCTACACAACATTGAAAATATCACTCTATACATCACTCTGCACAACATTGAAAACATCACTCTACACATCAATCGACACAACATTGAAAATATCACTCTACACAACATTGAAAACATCACTCTACACAACAATCTACACAACATTGAAAACATCACTCTATATATCACTCTACACAACATTGAAAACATCACTCCACACAGCACTCTACACAGCATTGAAAATAACACTCCACACATCACTCTACACAACATTGAAAACATCACTCTATACATCACTCCACACAACATTGTAAACATCACTCTACACATGACTCTACACAACATTGAAAAAATCACTCTGTACCCCACTCTGCACAACATTGAATACATCACTCTCTACATCACTCTACAGAACATTGAAAACATCACTCTACACATCACTCTCCACAACATTTAAATATCACGCTACACATCACTCTACATAACACTGAAATCATCACTCTACACATCACTCTGCACAACATTGAAAACATCACTCTACACATCACTCAACACAACATTGAAAACATCACTCAACACATCACTCGACACAACATTGAAAACATCACTATACACATCACTCTACACAACATTGAAAACATCACTCTACGCAACAATCTACACAACATTGAAAACATCACTCTACACATCACTCTACACAACATTGAAAACATCACTCTACACAGCACTCTACACAGCATTGAAAACATCACTCTACACATCACTCTACACAACATTGAAAACATCACTCTATACATCACTCTACACAACATTGTAAACACCACTCTACACATGACTCTACACAACATTGAAAAAATCACTCTGTACCCCACTCTGCACAACATTGAAAACATCACTCTACACATCACTCGACACAGCATTGAATACATTACTCTACATATCACTCTACAGAACATTGAAAACATCACTCTACACATCACTCTCACAACATTGAAAACATCACTCTATACATCACTCTACACAACATTGTAAACATCACTCTGCACATGACTCTACACAACATTGAAAAAATCACTCTGTATCCCACTCTGCACAACATTGAATACATCAATCTACACATCACTCTACAGAACATTGAAAACATCACTCTACACCTCACTCTCCACAACATTGAAATATCACGCTACACATCACTCTACACAACATTGAAATCATCACTCTACACATCACTCTGCACAACATTGAAAACATCACTCTACACATCACTCTACACAACATTGAAAACATCACTCTACACATCACTCGACACAACATTGAAAACATCAATCTACACAGCACTCTACACAACATTGAAAACATTACTCAACACATCACTCTACACAACATTGAAAACATCACTCTACACAGCACTCTACACAACATTGAAAACATCACTCTACACATCACTCTACACAACATTGAAAACATCACTCTATACATCACTCTACACAACATTGCAAACATCACTCTACACATCACTCTCCACAACATTTAAATATCACGCTACACATCACTCTACATAACACTGAAATCATCACTCTACACATCACTCTGCACAACATTGAAAACATCACTCTACACATCACTCTACACAACATTGAAAACATCACTCTACACATCACTCGACACAACATTGAAAACATCACTATACACATCAATCTACACAACATTGAAAACATCACTCTACACAACAATCTACACAACATTGAAAACATCACTCTACACATCACTCTAGGCAACATTGAAAACATCACTCTACGCAACAATCTACACAACATTGAAAACATCAATCTACACATCACTCTACACAACATTGAAAACATCACTCTGCACAGCACTCTACACAGCATTGAAAACATCACTCTACACATCACTCTACACAACATTGAAAACATCACTGTACACATCACTCTACACAACATGGAAAACATCACTCTACACAACAATCTATACAATATTGAAAATATCACTCTGCACCTCACTCTGCACAACATTGAAAACATCACTCTGCACATCACTCTACACAATATTGCAAACATCACTCTATACATCACTTTACACAGCATTGTAAACATCACTCTACACATCACTCTGCACAACATTGAGAACATCACTCTGCACATCACTCTACACAACATTGAAAACATCACTCTACACATCACTCGACACAACATTGAAAACATTACTCTACATATCACTCTACAGAACATTGAAAACATCACTCTACACATCATTCTGCACAACATTGAAAACATCACTCTATACATCACTCTGCACAACATTGTAAACATCACTCTGCACATGACTCTACACAACATTGAAAAAATCACTCTGTATCCCACTCTGCACAACATTGAATACATCACTCTATACATCACTCTATACAACATAGAAAACATCACTCTGCACCTCACTCTGCACAACATTGAAAACATCACTCTACACATCACTTCACACGACATTGAAAACATCACTCTATACATCACTCTACACTGCTTTGGAAACATCACTCTACACATCACTCTGCACAACATTGAGAACGTCACTCTGCACATCACTCTACACAACATTGAAAACATCACTCTACACATCACTCGACACAACATTGAATACATTACTCTACACATCACTCTACAGAACATTGAAAACATCACTCTACACATCACTCTCACAACATTGAAAACATCACTCTATACATCACTCTACACAACATTGTAAACATCACTCTGCACATGACTCTACACAACATTGAAAAAATCACTCTGTATCCCACTCTGCACAACATTGAATACATCACTCTATACGTCACTCTGCAGAACATTGAAAACATCACTCTACACCTCACTCTCCACAACATTGAAATATCACGCTACACATCACTCTACACAACATTGAAATCATCACTCTACACATCACTCTGCACAACATTGAAAACATCACTCTACACATCACTCTACACAACATTGAAAACATCACTCTACACATCACTCGACACAACATTGAAAACATCAATCTACACAGCACTCTACACAAGATTGAAAACATTACTCAACACATCACTCTACACAACATTGAAAACATCACTCTACACAGCATTGAAAACATCACTCTACACATCACTCTACACAACATTGAAAACATCACTCTATACATCACTCTGCACAACATTGTAAACATCACTCTACACATGACTCTGCACAACATTGAAAAAATCACTCTCTACCCCACTCTGCACAACATTGAAAACATCACTCTACACATCACTCTACACAACATTGAAAACATCACTCTACACAACAATCTATACAATATTGAAAATATCACTCTACACCTCACTCTGCACAACATTGAAAACATCACTCTACACATCACTCTACACAGCATTGAAAACATCACTCTATACATCACTCTACACAGCATTGTAAACATCACTCTGCACATCACTCTGCACAACATTGAGAACATCACTCTGCACATCACTCTACACAACATTGAAAACATCACTCTACACATCACTCGACACAACATTGAAAACATTACTCTACATATCACTCTACAGAACATTGAAAACATCACTCTACACATCATTCTGCACAACATTGAAAACATCACTCTACACATTACTCTACACAACATTGAAAAAATCACTCTGTATCCCACTCTGCACAACATTGAATACATCACTCTATACATCACTGTATACAACATAGAAAACATCACTCTGCACCTCACTCTGCACAACATTGAAAACATCACTCTACACATCATTCTGCACAACATTGAAAACATCACTCTATACATCACTCTACACTGCTTTGTAAACATCACTCTACACATCACTCTGCACAACATTGAGAACATCACTCTGCACATCACTCTACACAACATTGAAAACATCACTCTACACATCACTCTCACAACATTTAAAACATCACTCTATACATCACTCTACACAACATTGTAAACATCACTCTGCACATTACTCTACACAACATTGAAAAAATCACTCTGTATCCCACTCTGCACAACATTGAATACATCACTCTATACATCACTCTACACAGCATTGTAAACATCACTCTATACATCACTCTACACAGCATTGTAAACATCACTCTACACATCACTCTGCACAACATTGAGAACATCACTCTGCACATCACTCTACACAACATTGAAAACATCACTCTATACATCACTCTACACAGCATTGTAAACATCACTCTACACATCACTCTGCACAACATTGAGAACATCACTCTGCACATCACTCTACACAACATTGAATTCATCACTCTGCACAACATTGAAAACATCACTCTACACATCACTCTACACAACATTGAAAACACCACTCTACACATCACTCTACACACCATTGAAAACATCACTCTACACATCACTCTACACAACACTGAAAACATCACGCAACACATCACTCTACACAACATTGAAAACGTCAATCTACACATCACTCTGCAGAACATTGAAAACATCACTCTACACATCACTCGACACAACATTGTAAACATCACTCTACACATAACTCTGCACACCATTGAAAACATCACTCTACACTTCACTCTACACAACATTGAAAACATCGCTCTAAACAACAATCTACACAACATTGAAAACATCAATCTACACATCACTCTGCAGAATATTGAAAACATCACTCTACACATCACTCTACACAACATTGAAAACATCACTCTATACATCACTCAACACAACATTGAAAAATCACTCGGTACATCATTCTGCACAACATTGAAAACATCAATCTACACAACACTCTACAGAACATTTAAAACATCACTCTACACATCACTCTCCACAACATTGAAAACATCAATCTACACAGCACTCTACACAACATTGAAAACATTACTCAACACATCACTCTGCACAACATTGAAAACACCACTCTGCACATTACTTAGCACATCATTGAAAACATCACTCTACACAACATTGAAAACATTACTCTACACATCACTCTGCACAACATTGAAAACATCACTCAACACATCACTCTGCACAACATTGAAAACATCACTCTACACAGCACTCTACACAACATTGAAAACATCACTCTACACTTCCCTTTACACAACATTGAAAACATCACTCAACACATCACTCTACACAACATTGAAAACATCACTCTGCACATCACTCTGCACAATATTGAAAACATCACTCGACACAGCACTCTACCCAACATTGAAAGCATCACTACAAAACAATCTACACAACATTGAAAAAATCACTCTACACATCACTCAACACAACATTGAAAACATCACTCTACACATCAATCTATACAATATTGAAAACATCACTCGACACATCACTCCACACAACATTGAAAACATCACTCTACGTATCACTCTGCACAACATTGAAAACATCACTCTACACATCACTCGACACAACATTGAAAACATCACTCTACATATCAGTCTGCACAACATTGAAAACATCACTCTACACATCACTCTATACAACATAGAAAACATCACTCTGCACCTCACTCTGCACAACATTGAAAACATCACTCTACACATCACTCCACACAACATTGAAAACATCACTCTACACATCACTCAGCACAACATTGAAAACATCACTCTACACATCACTCTGCACAACATTGAAAACATCACTCTACACATCACTCTACACAACTTTGAAAACATCACTCTACACTTCACTCTACACAACATTGAAAACATCACTCAACACATCACTCTACACAACATTGAAAACATCACTCAACACATCACTCTACACAACATTGAAAACATCACTCTACTCATCACTCTACACAACACTGTAAACATCACTCTACACATGAGTCTACACAACATTGAAAAAATCACTCTGTACATCATTCTGCACAACATTGAAAACATCAGTCTACACAACAATCTACACAACATTGAAAACATCACTCTACACATCACTCTCCACAACATTGAAAACATCACTCTACACAACAATCTACACAACATTGAAAACATCACTCTACACATCACTCTACACAACATTGTAAACATCACTCTTCACATCACTCTGCACAACATTGAAAACATCACTCTACACATCACTCTGCACAACATTGAAAACATCAGTCTACACATCACTCTACACAACATTGAAAACATCACTCTACACTTCACTTTACACAACATTGAAAACATCACTCAACACATCACTCTACACAACATTGAAAAAATCACTCTGTACCCCTCTCTGCACAACATTGAATACATCACTCTCTACATCACTCTACAGAACATTGAAAACATCACTCTACACATCACTCTCCACAACATTTAAATATCACGCTACACATCACTCTACATAACACTGAAATCATCACTCTACACATCACTCTGCACAACATTGAAAACATCACTCTACACATCACTCAACACCACATTGAAAACATCACTCTACACATCACTCGACACAACATTGAAAACATCACTATACACATCACTCTACACAACATTGAAAACATCACTCTACGCAACAATCTACACAACATTGAAAACATCACTCTACACATCACTCTACACAACATTGAAAACATCACTCTACACAGCACTCTACACAGCATTGAAAACATCACTCTACACATCACTCTACACAACATTGAAAACATCACTCTATACATCACTTTACACAGCATTGTAAACATCACTCTACACATCACTCTGCACAACATTGAGAACATCACTCTGCACATCACTCTACACAACATTGAAAACATCACTCTACACATCACTCGACACAACATTGAAAACATTACTCTACATATCACTCTACAGAACATTGAAAACATCACTCTACACATCATTCTGCACAACATTGAAAACATCACTCTATACATCACTCTGCACAACATTGTAAACATCACTCTGCACATGACTCTACACAACATTGAAAAAATCACTCTGTATCCCACTCTGCACAACATTGAATACATCACTCTATACGTCACTCTACAGAACATTGAAAACATCACTCTACACCTCACTCTCCACAACATTGAAATATCACGCTACACATCACTCTACACAACATTGAAATCATCACTCTACCCATCACTCTGCACAACATTGAAAACATCACTCTACACATCACTCGACACAACATTGAATACATTACTCTACATATCACTCTACAGAACATTGAAAACATCACTCTACACATCACTCTCACAACATTGAAAACATCACTCTATACATCACTCTACACAACATTGTAAACATCACTCTGCACATGACTCTACACAACATTGAAAAAATCACTCTGTATCCCACTCTGCACAACATTGAATACATCACTCTATACGTCACTCTACAGAACATTGAAAACATCACTCTACACCTCACTCTCCACAACATTGAAATATCACGCTACACATCACTCTACACAACATTGAAATCATCACTCTACACATCACTCGACACAACATTGAAAACATCACTCTATATATCACTCTACACAACATTGAAAACATCACTCTACACATCGCTCGACACAACATTGAAAAAATCACTCTACACATCACTCTACACATCACTCTAAACAACATTGAAAACATCACTCTACACATCACTCTACACAACACTCAAAACATCACTCAAAACATCACTCTGCACAACATTGAAAACATCATTCTGCACATCACTCTACAGAACATTGAAAACATCACTCTACACATCACTCGACACAACATTGTAAACATCACTCTACACATCACTCTGCACACCATTGAAAACATCACTCTACACTTCACTCTACACAACATTGAAAACATCACTCTACACAACAATCTACACAACATTGAAAACATCAATCTACACATCACTCTGCAGAATATTGAAAACATCACTCTACACATCACTCTACACAACATTGAAAACATCACTCTAGATATCACTCTACACAACATTGAAAACATCACTCTACACATCACTCTACACAACATTGAAAACATCACTCTACACTACATTGAAAACATCACTCTACACATGACTCTACACAACATTGAAAATATCACTCTATACATCACTCTGCACAACATTGAAAACATCACTCTACACATCAATCGACACAACATTGAAAATATCACTCTACACAACATTGAAAACATCACTCTACACAACAATCTACACAACATTGAAAACATCACTCTATATATCACTCTACACAACATTGAAAACATCACTCCACACAGCACTCTACACAGCATTGAAAATAACACTCCACACATCACTCTACACAACATTGAAAACATCACTCTATACATCACTCCACACAACATTGTAAACATCACTCTACACATGACTCTACACAACATTGAAAAAATCACTCTGTACCCCACTCTGCACAACATTGAATACATCACTCTCTACATCACTCTACAGAACATTGAAAACATCACTCTACACATCACTCTCCACAACATTTAAATATCACGCTACACATCACTCTACATAACACTGAAATCATCACTCTACACATCACTCTGCACAACATTGAAAACATCACTCTACACATCACTCAACACAACATTGAAAACATCACTCAACACATCACTCGACACAACATTGAAAACATCACTATACACATCACTCTACACAACATTGAAAACATCACTCTACGCAACAATCTACACAACATTGAAAACATCACTCTACACATCACTCTACACAACATTGAAAACATCACTCTACACAGCACTCTACACAGCATTGAAAACATCACTCTACACATCACTCTACACAACATTGAAAACATCACTCTATACATCACTCTACACAACATTGTAAACACCACTCTACACATGACTCTACACAACATTGAAAAAATCACTCTGTACCCCACTCTGCACAACATTGAAAACATCACTCTACACATCACTCGACACAGCATTGAATACAGTACTCTACATATCACTCTACAGAACATTGAAAACATCACTCTACACATCACTCTCACAACATTGAAAACATCACTCTATACATCACTCTACACAACATTGTAAACATCACTCTGCACATGACTCTACACAACATTGAAAAAATCACTCTGTATCCCACTCTGCACAACATTGAATACATCACTCTATACGTCACTCTACAGAACATTGAAAACATCACTCTACACCTCACTCTCCACAACATTGAAATATCACGCTACACATCACTCTACACAACATTGAAATCATCACTCTACACATCACTCTGCACAACATTGAAAACATCACTCTACACATCACTCTACACAACATTGAAAACATCACTCTACACATCACTCGACACAACATTGAAAACATCAATCTTCACAGCACTCTACACAACATTGAAAACATTACTCAACACATCACTCTACACAACATTGAAAACATCACTCTACACAGCACTCTACACAGCATTGAAAACATCACTCTACACATCACTCTACACAACATTGAAAACATCACTCTATACATCACTCTACACAACATTGCAAACATCACTCTACACATCACTCTCCACAACATTTAAATATCACGCTACACATCACTCTACATAACACTGAAATCATCACTCTACACATCACTCTGCACAACATTGAAAACATCACTCTACACATCACTCTACACAACATTGAAAACATCACTCTACACATCACTCGACACAACATTGAAAACATCACTATACACATCACTCTACACAACATTGAAAACATCACTCTACACAACAATCTACACAACATTGAAAACATCACTCTACACATCACTCTAGGCAACATTGAAAACATCACTCTACGCAACAATCTACACAACATTGAAAACATCAATCTACACATCACTCTACACAACATTGAAAACATCACTCTGCACAGCACTCTACACAGCATTGAAAACATCACTCTACACATCACTCTACACAACATTGAAAACATCACTGTACACATCACTCTACACAACATGGAAAACATCACTCTACACAACAATCTATACAATATTGAAAATATCACTCTGCACCTCACACTGCACAACATTGAAAACATCACTCTGCACATCACTCTACACAATATTGCAAACATCACTCTATACATCACTTTACACAGCATTGTAAACATCACTCTACACATCACTCTGCACAACATTGAGAACATCACTCTGCACATCACTCTACACAACATTGAAAACATCACTCTACACATCACTCGACACAACATTGAAAACATTACTCTACATATCACTCTACAGAACATTGAAAACATCACTCTACACATCATTCTGCACAACATTGAAAACATCACTCTATACATCACTCTGCACAACATTGTAAACATCACTCTGCACATGACTCTACACAACATTGAAAAAATCACTCTGTATCCCACTCTGCACAACATTGAATACATCACTCTATACATCACTCTATACAACATAGAAAACATCACTCTGCACCTCACTCTGCACAACATTGAAAACATCACTCTACACATCACTTCACACAACATTGAAAACATCACTCTATACATCACTCTACACTGCTTTGGAAACATCACTCTACACATCACTCTGCACAACATTGAGAACGTCACTCTGCACATCACTCTACACAACATTGAAAACATCACTCTACACATCACTCGACACAACATTGAATACATTACTCTACATATCACTCTACAGAACATTGAAAACATCACTCTACACATCACTCTCACAACATTGAAAACATCACTCTATACATCACTCTACACAACATTGTAAACATCACTCTGCACATGACTCTACACAACATTGAAAAAATCACTCTGTATCCCACTCTGCACAACATTGAATACATCACTCTATACGTCACTCTGCAGAACATTGAAAACATCACTCTACACCTCACTCTCCACAACATTGAAATATCACGCTACACATCACTCTACACAACATTGAAATCATCACTCTACACATCACTCTGCACAACATTGAAAACATCACTCTACACATCACTCTACACAACATTGAAAACATCACTCTACACATCACTCGACACAACATTGAAAACATCAATCTACACAGCACTCTACACAAGATTGAAAACATTACTCAACACATCACTCTACACAACATTGAAAACATCACTCTACACAGCATTGAAAACATCACTCTACACATCACTCTACACAACATTGAAAACATCACTCTATACATCACTCTGCACAACATTGTAAACATCACTCTACACATGACTCTGCACAACATTGAAAAAATCACTCTCTACCCCACTCTGCACAACATTGAAAACATCACTCTACACATCACTCTACACAACATTGAAAACATCACTCTACACAACAATCTATACAATATTGAAAATATCACTCTACACCTCACTCTGCACAACATTGAAAACATCACTCTACACATCACTCTACACAGCATTGAAAACATCACTCTATACATCACTCTACACAGCATTGTAAACATCACTCTGCACATCACTCTGCACAACATTGAGAACATCACTCTGCACATCACTCTACACAACATTGAAAACATCACTCTACACATCACTCGACACAACATTGAAAACATTACTCTACATATCACTCTACAGAACATTGAAAACATCACTCTACACATCATTCTGCACAACATTGAAAACATCACTCTACACATTACTCTACACAACATTGAAAAAATCACTCTGTATTCCACTCTGCACAACATTGAATACATCACTCTATACATCACTGTATACGACATAGAAAACATCACTCTGCACCTCACTCTGCACAACATTGAAAACATCACTCTACACATCATTCTGCACAACATTGAAAACATCACTCTATACATCACTCTACACTGCTTTGTAAACATCACTCTACACATCACTCTGCACAACATTGAGAACATCACTCTGCACATCACTCTACACAACATTGAAAACATCACTCTACACATCACTCTCACAACATTTAAAACATCACTCTATACATCACTCTACACAACATTGTAAACATCACTCTGCACATTACTCTACACAACATTGAAAAAATCACTCTGTATCCCACTCTGCACAACATTGAATACATCACTCTATACGTCACTCTACAGAACATTGAAAACATCACTCTACACCTCACTCTCCACAACATTGAAATATCACGCTACACATCACTCTACACAACATTGAAATCATCACTCTACACATCACTCTGCACAACATTGAAAACATCACTCTACACATCACTCTACACAACATTGAAAACATTACTCAACACATCACTCTGCACAACTATGAAAACATCACATGCACATCACTCTGCACAACATTGGAAACATCACTCTACATATCACTCTGCACAAAATTGAAAACATCACTCTACACAACATTAAAAACATCACTCTACACATCACTCTCCACAACATTGAAAACATCACTCTACACTACATTGAAAACATCACTCTACACATGACTCTACACAACACTGAAAACATCACTCAACACATCACTCGACACAACATTGAAAACATCAATCTACACAGCACTCTACACAACATTGAAAACATTACTCTACACATCACTCGACACAACATTGAAAACATCACTCTTTACATCACCTTGCACAACATTGAAAACATAATTCTGTACATCACTCTGCACAACATTGAAAACATCACTCTGCACCTCACTCTGCACAACACTGAAAACATCACTCCATACATCACTCTATACGTCACTCTACAGAACATTGAAAACATCACTCTACACCTCACTCTCCACAACATTGAAATATCACGCTACACATCACTCTACACAACATTGAAATCATCACTCTACACATCACTCTGCACAACATTGAAAACATCACTCTACACATCACTCTACACAACATTGAAAACATCACTCTACAAATCACTCGACACAACATTGAAAACATCAGTCTACACAGCACTCTACACAACATTGAAAACATTACTCAACACATCACTCTGCACAACTATGAAAACATCACATGCACATCACTCTGCACAACATTGGAAACATCACTCTACATATCACTCTGCACAAAATTGAAAACATCACTCTACACAACATTAAAAACATCACTCTACACATCACTCTCCACAACATTGAAAACATCACTCTACACTACATTGAAAACATCACTCTACACATGACTCTACACAACACTGAAAACATCACTCAACACATCACTCGACACAACATTGTAAACATCAATCTACACAGCACTCTACACAACATTGAAAACATTACTCTACACATCACTCGACACAACATTGAAAACATCACTCTTTACATCACCTTGCACAACATTGAAAACATAATTCTGTACATCACTCTGCACAACATTGAAAACATCACTCTGCACCTCACTCTGCACAACACTGAAAACATCATTCCACACATCACTCTACACAACATTGAAAACATCACTCTACACATCACTCTACATAACATTGAAAACATCACTATACACTTCACTTTACACAACATTGAAAACATCACTCAAAACATCACTCTACACAACATTGAAAACATCACTCTGCACATCATTCTGCACAACATTGAAAACATCACTCTACACAGCACTCTACACAGCATTGAAAACATCACTCTACACATCACTCTACACAACATTGAAAACATCACTCTATACATCACTCTACACAACATTGTAAACATCACTCTACACATGACTCTACACAACATTGAAAAAATCACTCTGTACCGCACGTTGCACAACATTGAATACATCACTCTATACATCACTCTACAGAACATTGAAAACATCACTCTACACATCACTCTCCACAAAATTTAAATATCACGCTACACATCACTCTACACAACATTGAAATCATCACTCTACACATCACTCTGCACAACATTGAAAACATCACTCTACACATCACTCTACACAACATTGAAAACATCACTCTACACATCACTCGACACAACATTGAAAACATCACTTTTCACATCACTCTGCACAGCATTGAAAACATCACTCGACACAACACTCTGCACAACATTGAAAACATCACTCTACACATCACTCTGCACAACATTGAAAACATCATTCTACACATCACTCTACACAACATTGAAAACATCACTCTACACATCACTCTACACAACATTGAAAACATCACTCTACACTACATTGAAAACATCACTCTACACATGACTCTACACAACATTGAAAATATCACTCTATACATCACTCGACACAACATTGAAAAAATCACTCTACACATCAGTCTACACAACATTGTAAACATCACTCTACACATCACTCTACACACCATTGAAAACATCACTCTGTACCCCACGTTGCACAACATGGAATACATCACTCTATACATCACTCTACAGAACATTGAAAACATCACTCTACACATCACTCTCCACAACATTTAAATATCACGCTACACATCACTCTACACAACATTGAAATCATCACTCTACACATCACTCTGCACAACATTGAAAACATCACTCTACACATCACTCTGCACAACATTGAAAACATCACTCTACACATCACTCTGCACAACATTGAAAACATCATTCTACACATCACTCTACACAACATTGAAAACATCACTCTACACATCACTCTGCACAACATTGGAAACATCACTCTACATATCACTCTGCACACAATTGAAAACATCACTCTACACAACATTGAAAACATCACTCTACACATCACTCTACACAACATTGAAAACATCACTCTACACTACATTGAAAACATCACTCTACACATGACTCTACACAACATTGAAAATATCACTCTATACATCACTCGACACAACATTGAAAACATCACTCTACACATCAGTCTACACAACATTGTAAACATCACTCTAAACATCACTCTACACACCATTGGAAACATCACTCTACACATCACTCTACACAACACTGAAAACATCACTCAACACATCACTCGACACAACATTGAAAACATCAATCTACACAGCACTCTACACAACATTGAAAACTTCACTCTACACATCACTCGACACAACATTGAAAACATCACTCTTTACATCAATCTGCACAACATTGAAAACTTAATTCTGTACATCACTCTGCACAACATTGAAATCATCACTCTTCACATCACTCTGCACAACATTGAAAACATCACTCTACACATCACTCTGCACAACATTGAAAATATCACTCTACACTTCATTTTACACAACATTGAAAACATCACTCAACACATCACTCTTCACAACATTGAAAACATCACTCTGCACATCACTCTACACAATATTGAAAACATCACTCTACGCAGCACTCTACACAACATTGAAAACATCACTCTACATACAATCTACACAACATTGAAAACATCACTCTACACATCACTCTACACAACATTGAAAACATCACTCTACACTACATTGAAAACATCACTCTACACATGACTCTACACAACATTGAAAATATCACTCTATACATCACTCGACACAACATTGAAAAAATCACTCTACACATCAGTCTACACAACATTGTAAACATCACTCTACACATCACTCTACACACCATTGAAAACATCACTCTGTACCCCACGTTGCACAACATTGAATACATCACTCTATACATCACTCTACAGAACATTGAAAACATCACTCTACACATCACTCTCCACAACATTTAAATATCACGCTACACATCACTCTACACAACATTGAAATCATCACTCTACACATCACTCTGCACAACATTGAAAACATCACTCTACACATCACTCTGCACAACATTGAAAACATCACTCTACACATCACTCTGCACAACATTGAAAACATCATTCTACACATCACTCTACACAACATTGAAAACATCACTCTACACATCACTCTGCACAACATTGGAAACATCACTCTACATATCACTCTGCACACAATTGAAAACATCACTCTACACAACATTGAAAACTTCACTCTACACATCACTCTACACAACTTTGAAAACATCACTCTACACTACATTGAAAACATCACTCTACACATGACTCTACACAACATTGAAAATATCACTCTATACATCACTCGACACAACATTGAAAAAATCACTCTACACATCAGTCTACACAACATTGTAAACATCACTCTAAACATCACTCTACACACCATTGGAAACATCACTCTACACATCACTCTACACAACACTGAAAACATCACTCAACACATCACTCGACACAACATTGAAAACATCAATCTACACAGCACTCTACACAACATTGAAAACATTACTCAACACATCACTCGACACAACATTGAAAACATCACTCTTTACATCACTCTGCACAACATTGAAAACTTAATTCTGTACATCACTCTGCACAACATTGAAATCATCACTCTTCACATCACTCTGCACAACATTGAAAATATCACTCTACACTTCATTTTACACAACATTGAAAACATCACTCAACACATCACTCTTCACAACATTGAAAACATCACTCTGCACATCACTCTACACAATATTGAAAACATCACTCTACGCAGCACTCTACACAACATTGAAAACATCACTCTACATACAATCTACAAAACATTGAAAACATCTCTCTACACATCACTCTACACAATATTGAAAACATCACTCGACACAACATTGAAAACATTACTCTACACATCACTCTACTCAACATTGAAAACATCACTCTACACATCACTCTACACAACATTGTAAACATCACTCTACACATGAGTCTACACAACATTGAAAAAATCACTCTGTACATCATTCTGCACAACATTGAAAACATCAATCTACACAACACTCTACAGAACATTGAAAACATCACTCTACACATCACTCTACACAACATTGAAAACATCACTCTGTACCTCATTCTGCACAACATTGAAAACATCACTCTACACATAACTCTACACAACATTGAAAACATCACTCTATATATCACTCTACACAACATTGAAAACATCACTCTACACATCGCTCGACACAACATTGAAAAAATCACTCTACACATCACTCTACACATCACTCTAAACAACATTGAAAACATCACTCTACACATCACTCTACACAAAACTGAAAACATCACTCAAAACATCACTCTGCACAACATTGAAAACATCATTCTACACATCACTCTACAGAACATTGAAAACATCACTCTACACATCACTCGACACAACATTGTAAACATCACTCTACACATCACTCTGCACACCATTGAAAACATCACTCTACACTTCACTCTACACAACATTGAAAACATCAATCTACACATAATTCTGCAGAATATTGAAAACATCACTGTACACAACACTCTACACAACATTGTAAACATCACTCTATACATCACTCTACACAGCATTGTAAACATCACTCTACACATCACTCTGCACAACATTGAGAACATCACTCTGCACATCACTCTACACAACATTGAAATCATCACCCTACACATCACTCTGCACAACATTGAAAACATCACTCTACACATCACTCGACACAACATTGAATACATTACTCTACATATCACTCTACAGAACATTGAAAACATCACTCTACACATCACTCTCACAACATTGAAAACATCACTCTATACATCACTCTACACAACATTGTAAACATCACTCTGCACATGACGCTACACACCATTGAAAACATCACTCTACACTACATTGAAAACATCACTCTACACATGACTCTACACAACATTGAAAATATCACTCTATACATCACTCTGCACAACATTGAAAACATCACTCTACACATCAATCGACACAACATTGAAAATATCACTCTACATATCACTCTGCACAACATTGAAAACATCACTCTACACATCACTCTGTACAACATAGAAAACATCACTCTGCACCTCACTCTGCACAACATTGAAAACATCACTCTACACATCACTCCAAACAACATTGAAAACATCACTCTACACTTCACTCTACACAACATTGAAAACATCACTCAACACATCACTCTACACAACATTGAAAACATCACTCTGCACATCACTCTACACAACATTGAAAACATCACTCTGCAGAGCACCCGACACAACATTGAAAACATCACTCTACACAACAATCTACACAACATTGAAAAGATCACTCTACACATCACTCTACACAACATTGAAAACATCACTCTACACATCAATCTATACAATATTGAATACATCACTCTATACATCAATCCACACAACATTGAAAACATCACTCTACATATCACTCTGCACAACATTGAAAACATCACTATACATATCACATCATTCTACACAACATTGAAAACATCAATCTACACATCATTCTGCAGAATATTGAAAACTTCACTGTACACAACACTCTACACAACATTGTAAACATCACTCTATACATCACTCTACACAGCATTGTAAACATCACTCTACACATCACTCTGCACAACATTGAGAACATCACTCTGCACATCACTCTACACAACATTGAAATCATCACTCTACACATCACTCTGCACAACATTGAATACATCACTCTACACATCACTCGACACAACATTGAATACATTACTCTACATATCACTCTACAGAACATTGAAAACATCACTCTACACATCACTCTCACAACATTGAAAACATCACTCTATACATCACTCTACACAACATTGTAAACATCACTCTGCACATGACTCTACACAACATTGAAAAAATCACTCTGTATCCCACTCTGCACAACATTGAATACATCACTCTATACGTCACTCTACAGAACATTGAAAACATCACTCTACACCTCACTCTCCACAACATTGAAATATCACGCTACACATCACTCTACACAACATTGAAATCATCACTCTACACATCACTCTGCACAACATTGAAAACATCACTCTACACATCACTCTACACAACATTGAAAACATCACTCTACACAGCACTCTACAAAGCATTGAAAACATCACTCTACACATCACTCTACACAACATTGAAAAAAACACTCTATACATCACTCTACACAACGTTGAAAAAATCACTCTGTACCCCACTCTGCACGACATTGAAAACATCACTCTACACATCACTCAACACAACATTGAAAACATCACTCTACACAACAATCTATACAATATTTAAAATATCACTCTACACCTCACTCTGCACAACATTGAAAACATCACTCTACACATCACTCTACACAGCATTGAAAACATCACTCTATACATCACTCTACACAGCATTGTAAACATCACTCTGCAAATCACTCTGCACAACCTTGAGAACATCACTCTGCATATCACTCTACACAACATTGAAAACATCACTCTACACATCACTCGACACAACATTGAAAACATTACTCTACATATCACTCTACAGAACATTGAAAACATCACTCTACACATCACTCTACAGAACATTGAAAACATCACTCTACACATCACTCTCCACAACATTTAAATATCACGCTACACATCACTCTACATAACACTGAAATCATCACTCTACACATTATTCTGCACAACATTGAAAACATCACTCTACACATCACTCTACACAAAATTGAAAACATCACTCTACACATCACTCGACACAACATTGAAAACATCACTATACACATCACTCTACACAACATTGAAAACATCACTCTACACAACAATCTACACAACATTGAAAACATCACTCTACACATCACTCTAGGCAACATTGAAAACATCACTCTACGCAACAATCTACACATCATTGAAAACATCACTCTACACATCACTCTACACAACATTGAAAACATCACTCTACACAGCACTCTACACAGCATTGAAAACATCACTCTACACATCACTCTACACAACATTGAAAACATCACTGTACACATCACTCTACACAACATGGAAAACATCACTCTACACAACAATCTATACAATATTGAAAATATCACTCTGCACCTCACTCTGCACAACATTGAAAACATCACTCTACACATCACTCTACACAATATTGCAAACATCACTCTATAAATCACTTTACACAGCATTGTAAACATCACTCTACACATCACTCTGCACCACATTGAGAACATCACTCTGCACATCACTCTACACAACATTGAAAACATCACTCTACACATCACTCGACACAACATTGAAAACATTACTCTACATATCACTCTACAGAACATTGAAAACATCACTCTACACATCATTCTGCACAACATTGAAAACATCACTCTATACATCACTCTGCACAACATTGTAAACATCACTCTGCACATGACTCTACACAACATTGAAAAAATCACTCTGTATCCCACTCTGCACAACATTGAATACATCACTCTATACATCACTCTATACAACATAGAAAACATCACTCTGCACCTCACTCTGCACAACATTGAAAACATCACTCTACACATCACTTCACACAACATTGAAAACATCACTCTATACATCACTCTACACTGCTTTGGAAACATCATTCTACACATCACTCTGCACAACATTGAGAACGTCACTCTGCACATCACTCTACACAACATTGAAAACATCACTCTACACATCACTCGACACAACATTGAATACATTACTCTACATATCACTCTACAGAACATTGAAAACATCACTCTACACATCACGCTCACAACATTGAAAACATCACTCTACACATCACTCTACACAACATTGAAAACATCACTCTACAAATCACTCGACACAACATTGAAAACATCAATCTACACAGCACTCTACACAACATTGAAAACATTACTCAACACATCACTCTGCACAACTATGAAAACATCACATGCACATCACTCTGCACAACATTGAAAACATCACTCTACACATCACTCTCCACAACATTGAAATCATCACTCTACACATCACTCTGCACAACATTGAAAACATCACTCTACACTTCACTTTACACAACATTGAAAACATCACTCAACACATCAATCTACACAATATTGAAAACATTACTCGACACAGCACTCTACCCAACATTGAAAACATCACTCCACACAACAATCTACACAACATTGAAAAAATCACTCTACACATCACTCAACACAACATTGAAAACATCACTCTACACATCAATCTATACAATATTGAAAACATCACTCGACACATCACTCCACACAACTTTGAAAACATCACTCTACATATCACTCTGCACAACATTGAAAACATCACTCTACACATCAATCGACACAACATTGAAAATATCACTCTACATATCACTCTGCACAACATTGAAAACATCACTCTACACATCACTCTGTACAACATAGAAAACATAACTCTGCACCTCACTCTGCACAACATTGAAAACATCACTCTACACATCACTCCAAACAACATTGAAAGCATCACTCTACACATCACTCAGCACAACATTGAAAACATCACTCTACACATCACTCTGCACAACATTGAAAACATCACTCTACACATCACTCTACACAACTTTGAAAACATCACTCTACACTTCACTCTACACAACATTGAAAACATCACTCAACACATCACTCTACACAACATTGAAAACATCACTCTGCACATCACTCTACACAACATTGAAAACATCACTCTACAGAGCACTCGACACAACATAGAAAACATCACTCTACACAACAATCTACACAACATTGAAAAGATCACTCTACACATCACTCTACACAACATTGAAAACATCACTCTACACATCAATCTATACAATATTGAATACATCACTCTACACATCACTCCACACAACATTGAAAACATCACTCTACATATCACTCTGCACAACATTGAAAACATCACTATACATATCACATCATTCTACACAACATTGAAAACATCAATGTACACATCATTCTGCAGAATATTGAAAACATCACTCTACACATCACTCTGCACAACATTGAAAACATCACTCTACACATCACTCGACACAACATTGTAAACATCACTCTACACATCACTCTGCACAACATTGAGAACATCACTCTGAACATCACTCTACACAACATTGAAATCATCACTCTACACATCACTCTGCACAACATTGAAAACATCACTCTACACATCACTCTACACAACATTGAAAACATCACTCTACACATCACTCGACACAACATTGAAAACATCAATCTACACAGCACTCTACACAACATTGAAAACATTACTCAACACATCACTCTACACAACATTGAAAACATCACTCTACACAGCACTCTACACAACATTGTAAACATCACTCTACACATCACTCTACACAGCATTGTAAACATCACTCTGCACATCACTCTGCACAACATTGAGAACATCACTCTGCACATCACTCTACACAACATTGAAAACATCACTCTACACATCACTCGACACAACATTGAAAACATTACTCTACATATCACTCTACAGAACATTGAAAACATCACTCTACACATCATTCTGCACAACATTGAAAAAATCACTCTGTATCCCACTCTGCACAACATTGAATACATCACTCTATACATCACTGTATACAACATAGAAAACATCACTCTGCACCTCACTCTGCACAACATTGAAAACATCACTCTACACATCACTCTACACAACATTGAAAACATCACTCTATACATCACTCTGCACTGCTTTGTAAACATCACTCTACACATCACTCTGCACAACATTGAGAACATCACTCTGCACATCACTCTACACAACATTGAAAACATCACCCTACACATCACTCTCCCAACATTTAAAACATCACTCTATACATCACTCTACACAACATTGTAAACATCACTCTGCACATGACTCTACACAACATTGAAAAAATCACTCTGTATCCCACTTTGCACAACATTGAATACATCACTCTATACGTCACTCTACAGTACATTGAAAACATCACTCTACACATCACTCTCCACAACATTTAAATATCACGCTACACATCACTCTACATAACACTGAAATCATCACTCTACACATCACTCTGCACAACATTGAAACATCACTCTACACATCACTCTACACAACATTGAAAACATCACTCTACACATCACTCGACACAACATTGAAAACATCACGATACACATCACTCTACACAACATTGAAAACATCACTCTACACAACAATCTACACAACATTGAAAACATCACTCTACACATCACTCTAGGCAACATTGAAAACATCACTCTACGCAACAATCTACACAACATTGAAAACATCACTCTACACATCACTCTACACAACATTGAAAACATCACTCTACACAGCACTCTACACAGCATTGAAAACATCACTCTACACATCACTCTACACAACATTGAAAACATCACTGTACACATCACTCTACACAACATGGAAAACATCACTCTACACATCACTCTACACAACATTGAAAACATCAATCTACACATCACTCGACACAACATTGAAAACATCAATCTACATAGCACTCTACACAACATTGAAAACATTACTCAACACATCACTCTGCACAACTATGAAAACATCACATGCACATCACTCTGCACAACATTGAAAACATCACTCTACACATCACTCTCCACAACATTGAAATCATCACTCTACACATCACTCTACACAACATTGAAAACATCACTCTGCACTTCACTTTACACAACATTGAAAACATCACTCAACACATCAATCTACACAATATTGAAAACATCACTCTACACAGCACTCTACCCAACATTGAAAACATCACTCCACACAATAATCTACACAACATTGAAAAAATCACTCTACACATCACTCAACACAACATTGAAAACATCACTCTACACATCAATCTATACAATATTGAAAACATCACTCGACACATCACTCGACACAACATTGTAAACAGCACTCTACACATCACTCTGCACACCATTGAAAACATCACTCTACACTTCACTCTACACAATATTGAAAACATCACTCTACACAACAATCTACACAACATTGAAAATATCACTTTACACATCACTCCACACAACATTGAAAATATCACTCTACATATCACTCTGCACAACATTGAAAACATCACTCTCAACATCACTCTACACAACATTGAAAAAAAACACTCTACATATCACTCTGCACAACATTGAAAACATCACTCTATATATCACATCACTCTACACACCACTCAACACAACATTGAAAACATCACTGTACACATCACTCTGCACAACATTGTTAAAATCACTCTGCACATCACTCTGCACAACATTGAAACCATCACTCGACACATCACTCTACACAACATTGAAAATATCACTCTACACATCACTTTGCACAACATTGAAAACATCACTCTACATATCACTCTGCACAACATTGAAAACATCATTCTACATATCACATCACTCTACACATCACTCTACACAACATTTTAAACATCACTCTGCACATCAACCTACACAACATTGAAAACAACACTCTACACAACATTGAAAACATCACTCTACACATCACTATACACAACGTTCAAAATATCACTCTACACATAACTCTACACAACATTGAAAACATCAATCTACACATCACTCTACACAACATTCAAAACATCACTCTACACATCACTCGACACAACATTGTAAACATCACTCTACACATCACTCTGCACACCATTGAAAACATCACTCTACACTTCACACGACACAACATTGAAATCATCACTCTACACAACAATCTACACAACATTGAAAACATCACTCAACACATCACTCTACACAACATCGAAAACATCACTCTACACAACAATCTACACAACATTGCAAACATTACTCTACATATCACTCTACACAACATTGAAAACATCACTCTACACATCAATATATACAAAATTGAAAATATCACTCTACACATCACTCCACACAACATTGAAAACATCACTCTACATATCACTCTGCACAACATTGAAAACCTCACTCTACACATTACTCTACACAACATTGAAAACATCACTCTACACATCACTCTGCACAACATTGAAAACATCACTCTACATATCACATCACTCTACACAACATTGTAAACATCATTCTGCACATAACCCTACACAACATTGAAAACATCACTCTACACATCACTCTACAAAACATTGAAAACATCACTCTACACATCACCCTACACAGCATTGAAAACATCACTCTACACATCACTCTACACAACATTGAAAACATCACTCTACACATCACTCTGCATAACATTGAAAACATCACTCTACACATCACTCTACACAACATTGAAAACCTCACTCTACATATCACTCTGCACAACATTGAAAACATCATTCTACATATCACATCACTCTACACATCACTCTACACAACATTTTAAACATCACTCTACACATCACTCTACACAACATTGAAAACATCAATCTACACAACATTGAAAAGATCACTCTGCACAACACTATACACAACATTCAAAATATCACTCTACTCATCACTCTACACAACATTGAAAACATCACTCTGCACATCACTCTACACAACATTGAAAATATCACTCTACACATCACTCTGCACAACATTGAAAACATCACTCTACATATCACTCTGCGCAACATTGAAAATATCACTCTACACATCACTATACACAACATTCAAAATATCACTCTACACATCACTCTACACAACATTGAAAACATCACTATACACAACATTC
Organism: Pristiophorus japonicus; assembly: GCF_044704955.1. NCBI lineage: Eukaryota > Metazoa > Chordata > Chondrichthyes > Pristiophoridae > Pristiophorus > Pristiophorus japonicus. The sequence goes on from NC_092005.1 coordinate 14,181,184, forward strand.
AAAATATCACTCTACACATCACTCTGCACAACATTGAAAACATCACTCTGCACCTCACTCTACACAACATTGAAAATATCACTCGACACATCACTCGACACAACATTGTAAACATCACTCTATACATCACTCTGCACAACATTGAAATCATCACTCTACACAACAATCTACACAACATTGAAAACATCACTCAACACATTACTCTACACAACATTGAAAACATCACTCTACACATCACTCTCAACAACATTGAAAACATCACTCTACACATCACTCTACACAACATTGAAAACATCACTCCACACAACAATCTACACAACATTGAAAACATCACTCAACACATCACTCTACACAACATTGAAAACATCACTCTACACATCAATCTATACAAAAATGAAAATATCACTCTACACATCACTCCACACAACATTGAAAACATCACTCTACATATCACTCTGCACAACATTGAAAACATCACTCTACATATCACATCACTCTACACATCACTCTACACAACATTGTAAACATCACTCTACACATCACCCTACACAATATTGAAAAAATCACTCTACACATCACTCTACACAACATTGAAAACATCACTCTACACAACATTGAAAAGATCACTCTGCACATCACTATACACAACATTTAAAATGTCACTCTACACATCACTCTACACAACATTGAAAACATCACTCTGCACATCACTCTACACAGCATTGAAAATATCACTCTACACATCACTCTGCACAACATTGAAAACATCACTCTACATATCACTCTGCACAACATTGAAAACATCATTCTACATATCACATCACTCTACACATCACTCTACACAACATTTTAAACATCACTCTGCACATCAACCTGCACAACATTGAAAACAACACTCTACACAACATTGAAAACATCACTCTACACATCACTATACACAACATTCAAAATATCACTCTGCACATCACTCTGCACAACATTGAAAAAAACATTCTACACATCACTCTACACAACATTGAAAACATCACTCTACACATCACTCGACACAACATTGTAAACATCACTCTACACATAACTCTGCACACCATTGAAAACATCACTCTACACTTCACACTGAACAACATTGAAATCATCACGCTACACAACAATCTACACAACATTGAAAACATCACTCAACACATCACTCTACACAACATTGAAAACATCACTCTACACATCACTCTAAACAACATTGAAAACATCACTCTACACAGCACTCTACACAACATTGAAAACATCACACAACACAACAATCTACACAACATTGAAAGCATCATTCTACACATCACTCTACACAACATTGAAAACATCACTCTACACATCAATCTATACAAAATTGAAAACATCACTCTACATATCACTCTGCACAACATTGAAAACATCACTCTACATATCACATCACTCTACACATCACTCTACACAACATTGTAAACATCACTCTACACATCACCCTACACAACATTGAAAACATCACTCTACACATCACTCTACACAACTTTGAAAACATCACTCTACACAACATTGAAAAGATCACTCTACACATCATTATAAACAACATTCAAAATATCACTCTACACATCACTCTACACAACATTGAAAACATCACTCTGCACCTCACTCTACACAACATTGGAAACATCACTCTAAACATCACTCTACACATCACTCTGCACAACATTGAAAAGATCACTCTACACAGCACTTTACACAACATTGAAAATATCACTCTACACATCACTCTGCACAACATTGAAAACATCACTCTACATATCACTCTGCACAACATTGAAAACATCACTCTACATATCACATCACTCTACACATCACTCTACACAACATTGTAAACATCACTCTACACATCACCCTACACAACATTGAAAACATGACTCTACACATCACTCTACACAACTTTGAAAACATCACTCTACACAACATTGAAAAGATCACTCTACACATCACTATAAACAACATTCAAAATATCACTCTACACATCACTCGACACAACATTGTAAACATCACTCTATACATCACTCTGCACAACATTGGAAACATCACTCTAAACATCACTCTACACATCACTCTGCACAACATTGAAAACATCACTCTACACATCACTCGACACAACATTGTAAACATCACTCTACATCATCACTCTGCACAACATTGAAAACATCACTCGAAACATCACTCTGCACAACATTGAATACATCACTCTACATATCACATCACTCTACACAATATTGTAAACATCACTCTGCACATAACCCTACACAACATTGAAAACATCATTCAACACATCACTCTGCATAACATTGAAAACATCACTCTACACAACATTGAAAAGATCACTCTACACATCACTTTACACAACATTGAAAATATCACTCTACACATCACTCTGCACAACATTGAAAACATCACTCTACATATCACTCTGCACAACATTGAAAACATCACTCTACATATCACATCACTCTACACATCACTCTACACAACATTGTAAACATCACTCTACACATCACCCTACACAACATTGAAAACATCACTCGAAACATCACTCTGCACAACATCGAAAACATTACTCTACATATCACATCACTCTACACAACATTGTAAACATCACTCTACACATCACTCTGCATAACATTGAAAACATCACTCTACACAACATTGAAAAGATCACTCTACACATCACTTTACACAACATTGAAAATATCACTCTACACATCACTCTGCACAACATTGAAAACATCACTCTACACATCACTCTACATAACATTGAAAACATCACTCTACACAACATTGAAAAGATCACTCTACACATCACTATACACAACATTCAAAATATCACTCTACAGATCACTCTGCACAACATTGAAAACATCAGTCTACACATCACTCTACATAACATTGAAAACATCACTCTACACAACATTGAAAATATCACTCAACATATCACTCTGCACAACATTGAAAACATCATTCTACATATCACATCACTCTACACATCACTCTACACAACATTTTAAACATCACTCTGCACATCAACCTACACAACATTGAAAACAACACTCTACACAACATTGAAAACATCACTCTACATATCACTGTACACAGCATTCAAAATATCACTCTACACATCACTCTACACAACATTGAAAACATCAATCTACACATCACTCTACACAACATTGAAAACATCACTCTACACATCACTCGACACAACATTGTAAACATCACTCTACACATCACTCTGCACACCATTGAAAACATCACTCTACTCTTCACACTGCACAACATTGAAATCATCACTCTACACAACAATCTACACAACATTGAAAACATCAATCAACATATCACTCCAAACAACATTGAAAACATCACTCTACACAGCACTCTAAACAACATTGAAAACATCATTCTACACAACAATCTACACAACATTGAAAACATCATTCTACACATCAATCTATACAAAATTGAAAATTTCACTCTACACATCACTCCACACAACATTGAAAACATCACTCTACATATCACTCTGCACAACATTGAAAACATCACTCTACACATTACTCGACACAACATTGAAAACATCACTCTACATATCACTCTGCACAACATTGAAAACATCACTCTACATATCACATCACTCTACACAACGTTGTAATCATCACTCTGCACGTAATCCTACACAACATTGAAAACATCACTCTACACATCACTCTGCATAACATTGAATGCATCACTCTACACAACATTGTAGACATCACTCTACACATCACTCTACACACCATTGAAAACATCACTCTACACATCACTCTACACAACACTGAAAACATCACTCTACACATCACTCTACACAACATTGTAAACATCACTCTACACATGAGTCTACACAACATAGAAAAAATCATTATATACATCATTCTGCACAACATTGAAAACATCACTCTACACATCACTGTACAGAACATTGAAAACATCACTCTATACATCACTCTACAAAGCATTGTAAACATCACTCTACACATCACTCTGCACAACATTGAGAACATCACTCTATACATCACTCTACACAACATTGTAAATATCACTCTACACATGACTCTACACAACATTGAAAAAATCACTCTGTACCCAACTCTGCACAACATTGAATACATCACTCTATACATCACTCTACAGAACATTGAAAATATCACTCTACACATCACTCTCCACAACATTGAAATATCACGCTACACATCACTCTACACAACATTGAAATTATCAATCTACGCAGCACTCTACACAACATTGAAAACACCACTCAACACATCACTCTGCACAACATTGTAAACATCACTCCTTACATCACTCTGCACAGCATTGAAACATCACTCTACACATCACCATGCACAACATTGAAAACATCACTCTACACATCACTCTGCACAACATTTAAAACATCACTCTACACATCACTCTACACAACATTGAAAACATCACTCTACACAGCACTCGACACAACATTGAAAACATCACTCTACACAACAATCGACACAACATTGAAAACATCACTCTACACATCAATCTATACAATATTGAAAACATCACTCGACACATCACTCCACACAACATTGAAAACATCACTCTACATATCACTCTGCACAACATTGAAAACATCACTCTACACATCACTCTGCACAACATTGAAAACATCACTCGACATATCACTCTGCACAAAATTGAATACATCACTCTACACATCAATCTATACAACATAGAAAACATCACTCTGCACCTCACTCTGCACAGCATTGAAAACATCAATCTACACATCACTCCACACAACATTGAAAACATCACTCTACACATCACTCTGCACAACATTGAAAACATCACTCTACATATCACTCTGCACAACATTGAAAACATCATTCTACATATCACATCACTCTACACATCACTCTACACACCATTTTAAACATCACTCTGCACATCAACCTACACAACATTGAAAACAACACTCTACACAACATTGAAAACATCACTCTACACATCACTGTACACAACATTCAAAATGTCACTCTACACATCACTCTACACAACATTGAAAACATCAATCTACACATCACTCTACACAACATTGAAAACATCACTCTACACATCACTCGACACAACATTGTAAACATCACTCTACACATCACTCTGCACACCATTGAAAACATCACTCTACTCGTCACACTGGACAACATTGAAATCATCACTCTACACAACAATCTACACAACATTGAAAACATCACTCAACACATCACTCTACACAACATTGAAAACATCACTGTACACATCACTCCAAACAACATTGAAAACATCACTCTACACAGCAGTCTACACAACATTGAAAACATCACTCTACACAACAATCTACACAACATTGAAAACATCATTCTACACATCACTCTACACAACATTGAAAACATCACTCTACACATTACTCTACACAACATTGAAAACATCACTCTACATATCACTCTGCACAACATTGAACACATCACTCTACATATCACATCACTCTACACAACGTTGTAATCATCACTCTGCACATAATCCTACACAACATTGAAAACATCACTCTACACATCACTCTGCATAACATTGAAAGCATCACTCTACATATCACTCGGCACAACATTGAAAACATCATTCTACATATCACATCACTCTACACATCACTCTACACAACATTTTAAACATCACTCTGCACATCAACCTACACAACATTGAAAACAACACTCTACACAACATTGAAAACATCACTCTACACATCACTGTACACAACATTCAAAATATCACTCTACACATCACTCGACACAACATTGTAAACATCACTCTACACATCACTCTGCACACCATTGAAAACATTACTCTACTCGTCACACTGGACAACATTGAAATCATCACTCTACACAACAATCTACACAACATTGAAAACATCACTCAACACATCACTCTACACAACATTGAAAACATCACTCTACACATCACTCCAAACAACATTGAAAATATCACTCTACACAGCAGTCTACACAACAGTGAAAACATCACTCTACACAACAATCTACACAACATTGAAAACATCATTCTACACATCACTCAACACAACATTGAAAACATCACTCTACATATCACTCTGCACAACATTGAACACATCACTCTACATATCACATCACTCTACACAACGTTGTAATCATCACTCTGCACATAATCCTACACAACATTGAAAACATCACTCTACACATCACTCTGCATAACATTGAAAGCATCACTCTACACAACTTTGTAGACATCACTCTACACATCACTCTACACACCATTGTAAACATCACTCTACACATGAGTCTACACAACATTGAAAAAAACACTATATACATCATTCTGCACAACATTGAAAACATCACTCTACACATCACTGTACAGAACATTGAAAACATCACTCTACACATCAATCTATACAATATTGAAAACATCACTCTACACATCACTCCACACAATATTGAAAACATCACTCTACATATCACTCTGCACAACATTATAAACATCACTCTGCACATCACTCTACACAACATTGAAAACATCACTCTGCACATCATTCGACACAACATTGAAAACATTACTCTACACATCACTCTACAGAACATTGAAAACATCACTCTACACATCACTCTACACAACATTGAAAACATCACTCTATACATCACTCTACACAACATTGTAAATATCACTCTACACATGACTCTACACAACATTGAAAAAATCACTCTGTACCCAACTCTGCACAACATTGAATACATCACTCTATACATCACTCTACAGAACATTGAAAATATCACTCTACACATCACTCTCCACAACATTGAAATATCACGCTACACATCACTCTACACAACATTGAAATCATCACTCTACACATCACTCTGCACAACATTGAAAACATCACTCTACACATCACTCTACACAACATTGAAAACATCAATCTACACATCACTCGACACAACATTGAAAACATCACTCTACACATCACCATGCACAACATTGAAAACATCACTCTACACATCACTCTATACAATATTGAAAACATCACTCGACACATCACTCCACACAACATTGAAAACATCACTCTACATATCACTCTGCACAACATTGAAAACATCACTCTACACATCACTCTACACAACATTGAAAACATCACTCGACATATCACTCTGCACAACATTGAAAATATCACTCTACACATCACTCTATACAACATAGAAAACATCACTCCGCACCTCACTCTGCACAGCATTGAAAACATCACTCTACACATCACTCCACACAACATTGAAAACATCACTCTACACATCACTCAGCACAACATTGAAAACATCACTCTACACATCACTCTGCACAACATTGAAAACATCACTGTACACATCACTCTACACAACTTTGAAAACATCACTCAACACTTCACTCGACACAACATTGAAAACATCACTCTACACATCACTCTGCACAACATTTAAAACATCACTCTACACATCACTCTACACAACATTGAAAACATCACTCTACACAGCACTCGACACAACATTGAAAACATCACTCTACACAACAATCGACACAACATTGAAAACATCACTCTACACATCAATCTATACAATATTGAAAACATCACTCGACACATCACTCCACACAACATTGCAAACATCACTCTACATATCACTCTGCACAACATTGAAAACATCACTCTACACATCACTCTGCACAACATTGAAAACATCACTCGACATATCACTCTGCACAACATTGAATACATCACTCTACACATCAATCTATACAACATAGAAAACATCACTCTGCACCTCACTCTGCACAGCATTGAAAACATCACTCTACACATCACTCCACACAACATTGAAAACATCACACTACACATCACTCTGCACAACATTGAAAACATCACTCTACATATCACTCTGCACAACATTGAAAACATCATTCTACATATCACATCACGCTACACATCTCTCTACACAACATTTTAAACATCACTCTGCACATCAACCTACACAACATTGAAAACAACACTCTACACAACATTGAAAACATCACTCTACACATCACTGTACACAACATTCAAAATATCACTCTACACATCACTCGACACAACATTGTAAACATCACTCTACACATCACTCTGCACACCATTGAAAACATTACTCTACTCGTCACACTGGACAACATTGAAATCATCACTCTGCACAACAATCTACACAACATTGAAAACATCACTCAACACATCACTCTACACAACATTGAAAACATCACTCTACACATCACTCCAAACAACATTGAAAACATCACTCTACACAGCAGTCTACACAACAGTGAAAACATCACTCTACACAACAATCTACACAACATTGAAAACATCATTCTACACATCACTCAACACAACATTGAAAACATCACTCTACATATCACTCTGCACAACATTGAAAACATCACTCTACATATCACTCTGCACAACATTGAACACATCACTCTACATATCACATCACTCTACACAACGTTGTAATCATCACTCTGCACATAATCCTACACAACATTGAAAACATCACTCTACACATCACTCTGCATAACATTGAAAGCATCACTCTACATATCACTCTGCACAACATTGAAAACATCATTCTACATATCACATCACTCTACACATCACTCTACACAACATTTTAAACATCACTCTGCACATCAACCTACACAACATTGAAAACAACACTCTACACAACATTGAAAACATCACTCTACACATCACTGTACACAACATTCAAAATATCACTCTACACATCACTCGACACAACATTGTAAACATCACTCTACACATCACTCTGCACACCATTGAAAACATTACTCTACTCGTCACACTGGACAACATTGAAATCATCACTCTACACAACAATCTACACAACATTGAAAACATCACTCAACACATCACTCCAAACAACATTGAAAACATCACTCTACACAGCAGTCTACACAACATTGAAAACATCACTCTACACAACAATCTACACAACATTGAAAACATCATTCTACACATCACTCAACACAACATTGAAAACATCACTCTACATATCACTCTGCACAACATTGAACACATCACTCTACATATCACATCACTCTACACAACGTTGTAATCATCACTCTGAACATAATCCTACACACCATTGAAAACATCACTCTGCACATCACTCTACACAACACTGAAAACATCACTCTACACATCACTCTACACAACATTGTAAACATCACTCTACACATGAGTCTACACAACATTGAAAAAAACACTATATACATCATTCTGCACAACATTGAAAACATCACTCTACACATCACTGTACAGAACATTGAAAACATCACTCTACACATCAATCTATACAATATTGAAAACATCACTCTACACATCACTCCACACAATATTGAAAACATCACTCTACATATCACTCTGCACAACATTATAAACATCACTCTGCACATCACTCTACACAACATTGAAAACATCACTCTACACATCATTCGGCACAACATTGAAAACATTACTCTAAACATCACTCTACAGAACATTGAAAACATGACTCTACACATCACTCTACACAACATTGAAAACATCACTCTATACATCACTCTACACAACATTGTAAATATCACTCTACACATGACTCTACACAACATTGAAAAAATCTCTCTGTACCCAACTCTGCACAACATTGAATACATCACTCTATACATCACTCTACAGAACATTGAAAATATCACTCTACACATCACTCTCCACAACATTGAAATATCACGCTACACATCACTCTACACAACATTGAAATCATCACTCTACACATCACTCTGCACAACATTGAAAACATCACTCTACACATCACTCTACACAACATTGAAAACATCAATCTACACATCACTCGACACAACATTGAAAACATCAATCTACGCAGCACTCTACACAACATTGAAAACACCACTCAACACATCACTCTACAGAACATTGAAAACATCACTCTTTACATCACTCTGCACAACATTGAAAACATCACTCTACACATCACCATGCACAACATTGAAAACATCACTCTACGCATCACTCTGCACAACATTTAAAACATCACTCTACACATCACTCTACACAACATTGAAAACATCACTCTACACAGCACTCGACACAACATTGAAAACATCACTCTACACAACAATCTACACAACATTGAAAACATCACTCTACACATCAATCTATACAATATTGAAAACATCACTCGACACATCACTCCACACAACATTGAAAACTTCACTCTACATATCACTCTGCACAAAATTGAAAACATCACTCTACACATCACTCTACACAACATTGAAAACATCACTCGACATATCACTCTGCACAACATTGAAAACATCACTCTACACAGCACTCGACACAACATTGAAAACATCACTCTACACAACAATCGACACAACATTGAAAACATCACTCTACACATCAATCTATACAATATTGAAAACATCACTCGACACATCACTCCACACAACATTGCAAACATCACTCTACATATCACTCTGCACAACATTGAAAACATCACTCTACACATCACTCTGCACAACATTGAAAACATCACTCGACATATCACTCTGCACAACATTGAATACATCACTCTACACATCAATCTATACAACATAGAAAACATCACTCTGCACCTCACTCTGCACAGCATTGAAAACATCACTCTACACATCACTCCACACAACATTGAAAACATCACACTACACATCACTCTGCACAACATTGAAAACATCACTCTACATATCACTCTGCACAACATTGAAAACATCATTCTACATATCACATCACGCTACACATCTCTCTACACAACATTTTAAACATCACTCTGCACATCAACCTACACAACATTGAAAACAACACTCTACACAACATTGAAAACATCACTCTACACATCACTGTACACAACATTCAAAATATCACTCTACACATCACTCGACACAACATTGTAAACATCACTCTACACATCACTCTGCACACCATTGAAAACATTACTCTACTCGTCACACTGGACAACATTGAAATCATCACTCTGCACAACAATCTACACAACATTGAAAACATCACTCAACACATCACTCTACACAACATTGAAAACATCACTCTACACATCACTCCAAACAACATTGAAAACATCACTCTACACAGCAGTCTACACAACAGTGAAAACATCACTCTACACAACAATCTACACAACATTGAAAACATCATTCTACACATCACTCAACACAACATTGAAAACATCACTCTACATATCACTCTGCACAACATTGAAAACATCACTCTACATATCACTCTGCACAACATTGAACACATCACTCTACATATCACATCACTCTACACAACGTTGTAATCATCACTCTGCACATAATCCTACACAACATTGAAAACATCACTCTACACATCACTCTGCATAACATTGAAAGCATCACTCTACATATCACTCTGCACAACATTGAAAACATCATTCTACATATCACATCACTCTACACATCACTCTACACAACATTTTAAACATCACTCTGCACATCAACCTACACAACATTGAAAACAACACTCTACACAACATTGAAAACATCACTCTACACATCACTGTACACAACATTCAAAATATCACTCTACACATCACTCGACACAACATTGTAAACATCACTCTACACATCACTCTGCACACCATTGAAAACATTACTCTACTCGTCACACTGGACAACATTGAAATCATCACTCTACACAACAATCTACACAACATTGAAAACATCACTCAACACATCACTCCAAACAACATTGAAAACATCACTCTACACAGCAGTCTACACAACATTGAAAACATCACTCTACACAACAATCTACACAACATTGAAAACATCATTCTACACATCACTCAACACAACATTGAAAACATCACTCTACATATCACTCTGCACAACATTGAACACATCACTCTACATATCACATCACTCTACACAACGTTGTAATCATCACTCTGAACATAATCCTACACACCATTGAAAACATCACTCTGCACATCACTCTACACAACACTGAAAACATCACTCTACACATCACTCTACACAACATTGTAAACATCACTCTACACATGAGTCTACACAACATTGAAAAAAACACTATATACATCATTCTGCACAACATTGAAAACATCACTCTACACATCACTGTACAGAACATTGAAAACATCACTCTACACATCAATCTATACAATATTGAAAACATCACTCTACACATCACTCCACACAATATTGAAAACATCACTCTACATATCACTCTGCACAACATTATAAACATCACTCTGCACATCACTCTACACAACATTGAAAACATCACTCTACACATCATTCGGCACAACATTGAAAACATTACTCTAAACATCACTCTACAGAACATTGAAAACATGACTCTACACATCACTCTACACAACATTGAAAACATCACTCTATACATCACTCTACACAACATTGTAAATATCACTCTACACATGACTCTACACAACATTGAAAAAATCTCTCTGTACCCAACTCTGCACAACATTGAATACATCACTCTATACATCACTCTACAGAACATTGAAAATATCACTCTACACATCACTCTCCACAACATTGAAATATCACGCTACACATCACTCTACACAACATTGAAATCATCACTCTACACATCACTCTGCACAACATTGAAAACATCACTCTACACATCACTCTACACAACATTGAAAACATCAATCTACACATCACTCGACACAACATTGAAAACATCAATCTACGCAGCACTCTACACAACATTGAAAACACCACTCAACACATCACTCTACAGAACATTGAAAACATCACTCTTTACATCACTCTGCACAACATTGAAAACATCACTCTACACATCACCATGCACAACATTGAAAACATCACTCTACGCATCACTCTGCACAACATTTAAAACATCACTCTACACATCACTCTACACAACATTGAAAACATCACTCTACACAGCACTCGACACAACATTGAAAACATCACTCTACACAACAATCTACACAACATTGAAAACATCACTCTACACATCAATCTATACAATATTGAAAACATCACTCGACACATCACTCCACACAACATTGAAAACTTCACTCTACATATCACTCTGCACAAAATTGAAAACATCACTCTACACATCACTCTACACAACATTGAAAACATCACTCGACATATCACTCTGCACAACATTGAAAACCTCACTCTACACATCACTCTATACAACATAGAAAACATCACTCTGCACCTCACTCTGCACAGCATTGAAAACATCACTCTACACATCACTCCACACAACATTGAAAACATCACTCTACACATCACTCAGCACAACATTGAAAACATCACTCTACACATCACTCTGCACAACATTGAAAACATCACTGTACACATCACTCTACACAACTTTGAAAACATCACTCTACACTTCACTCTACACAACATTGAAAACATCACTCAACACATCACTCTACACCACATTGAAAACATCACTCTGCACATCACTCCGCACAACATTGAAAACATAACTCTACACATCACTCTACACAACATTGAAAACATCACTCTACACATCACTCTACACAACATTGAATACATCACTCTACATACCACTCTGCACAACATTGAAAACAACACTATACATATCACATCAATCTACACATCACTCTACACAACATTGAAAACATCACTCTACACATCACTCTACACAACATTGAAAACAACACTCTATACATCACTCGACACAACATTGAAAAAATCACTCTACACATCACTCTACACAACATGGTAGACATCACTCCACACATCACTCTACACACCATTGAAAACATCACTCTACACATCACTCTACACAACACTGAAAACATCACTCAACACTTCACTCTAAACAACATTGAAAACATCAATCTACACATCACTCTACAGAACATTGAAAACATCACTCTACACATCACTCGACACAACATTGTAAACATCACTCTACACATCACTCTGCACAACATTGAAAACATCACTCTACACATCACTCTGCACAACATTGAAAAAATCACTCTGCACATCACTCTGCACAACATTGAAAACATCACTCTACACATCACTCTACACAACATTGAAAAAAATCTCTCTACACATCAATCTGCACAACATTGAAAACATCACTCTGCACAACATTGAAAACATCACTCTACACATCACTCTACACAACAATGAAAACATCACTCTACACTTCACTTTACAAAACAGTGAAAACATCACTCTGCACATCACTCTACACAATATTAAAACATCACTCTACACAGCACTCTAAACAACATTGAAAACATCACTCTACACAACAATCGACACAACATTGAAAACATCACTCTACACATCACTCTACACAACATTGAAAACATCACTCTACACTTCACTTTACACAACATTGAAAATATCTCTCAGCACATCACTCTACAAAACATTGAAAACATCACTCTGCACATCACTCTGCACAACATTGAAAACATCACTCTACACAACATTGAAATCATCACTCTACACTTCACTTTACACAACATTGAAAACATCTCTCAACACATCACTCTGCACAACATTGAAAACATCACTCTACACATCACTCTGCACAACATTTAAAACATCACTCTACACATCACTCTACACAACATTGAAAACAACACTCTATACATCACTCGACACAACATTGAAAAAATCACTCTACACATCACTCTACACAACATTGTAGACATCACTCCACACATCACTCTACACACCATTGAAAACATCACTCTACACATCACTCTACACAACACTGAAAACATCACTCAACACTTCACTCTAAACAACATTGAAAACATCAATCTACACATCACTCTACAGAACATTGAAAACATCACTCTACACATCACTCGACACAACATTGCAATCATCACTCTACACTTCACTCTGCACAACATAGAAAACATCACTCTACACATCACTCTACACAATATTGAAAACATCACTCTGCACATCACTCTGTACAACATTGAATACATCACTCTATACATCACTCTGCACAACATTGAAAACATCACTCTACGCGTCACTCTACCCAACATTGAAAACATCAATCTACACACGACTCGACACAACATTGAAAACATCAATCTACGCAGCACTCTACACAACATTGAAAACATCACTCAACACATCACTCTACACAACATTGAAAACATCACTCTTTACATCACTCTGCACAACATTGAAAACATCACTCTTCACATTACTCTACACAACATTGAAAACATCACTCTCCATATCACTCTGCACAACATTGAAAACATCACTCTACATATCACTCGACATATCACTCTGCACAACATTGAAAACATCACTCTACACATCACTCTATACAACATAGAAAACATCACTCTGCACCTCACTCTGCACAACATTGAAAACATCACTCTACACATCACTCCACACAACATTGAAAACATCACTCTAAACATCACTCAGCACAACATTGAAAACATCACTCTACACATCACTCTGCACAACATTGAAAACATCACTGTACACATCACTCTACACAACATTGCAAACATCACTCTACACATCAATCTATACAATATTGAATACATCACTCTACACAGCACTCCACACAACATTGAAAACATCACTCTACATATCACTCTGCACTACATTGAAAACATCACTCTACAGAACAATCTACACAACATTGAAAACATCACTCGACACAACATTGAAAGAATCACTCTACACATCACTCTACACAACATTGTAGACATCACTCCACACATCACTCTACACACCATTGAAAACATCACTCTACACATCACTCTACACAACACTGAAAACATCACTCAACACTTCTCTCTAAACAACAATGCAAACATCAATCTACACATCACTCTACAGAACATTAAAAACATCACTCTACACATCACTCGACACAACATTGTAAACATCACTCTACACATCACTCTGCACACCATTGAAAACGTCACTCTACACTTCACTCGACACAACATTGAAAACATCACTCTACACAACAATCTACACAACATTGAAAATATCAATCTACACATCACTCTGCAGAATATTGAAAACATCACTCTACACATCACTCTACACAACATTGAAAACATCACTCTATACATCACTCGACACAACATTGAAAACATCACTCTACACATCATTCTACACAACATTGTAAACATCACTCTACACATGAGTCTACACAACATTGAAAAAATCACTCTGTACATCATTCTGCACAACATTGAAAACATCACTCTACACATCACACTACAGAACATTGAAAACATCACTCTACACATCACTCGCCACAACATTGAAATATCACGCTTCCCAACACTCTGCACAACATTGAAAACATCACTCTACACATCACTCTGCACAACATTGAAAACATCACTCTACACATCACTCTACACAACATTGAAAACATCACTCTACACTTCACTTTACACAATATTGAAAACATCTCTCTACACAGCACTCTACACAACATTGAAAATATCACTCTACACGTTACTCTACACAACATTGAAAACATCACTCTGTACCCCACTCTGCACAATATTGAATACATCACTCTATACATCACTTTACAGAACATTGAAAACATCACTCTACACATCATTCTCCACAACAGTTAAATATCACGCTACACATACTCTACATAACATTGAAATCATCACTCTACAGATCACTCTACACAACATTGAAAACATCACTCTACAAATTACTCGACACAACATTGAAAACATCACTATAGACATCACTCTGTGCAACATTGAAAACATCACTCTGCACAACATTGAAAACATCACTCAACACATCACTCTACACAACATTGAAAACATCACTCTGCACATCACTCTACACAATATTGAAAACATCACTCTACACAGCACTCAACACAACATTGAAAACATCACTCTACACAACAATCTACACAACATTGAAGACATCACTCTACACATCAATCTATACAATATTGAAAACATCACTCGACACACCACTTCACACAACATTGAAAACATCACTCTACATATCACTCTGCACAACATTGAAAACATCACTCTACACATCACTCTATACAACATAGAAAACATCACTCTGCACCTCACGCTGCACATCATTGAAAACATCACTCTACACATCACTCTACACAACATTGAAAACATCACTCTACACATCACTCTACACAGCTTTGAAAACATCACTCTACACTTCACTCTACACAACATTGAAAACATCACTCAACACATCACTCTACACAACATTGAAAACATCACTCTGCACATCACTCTACTCAACATTGAAAACATCACTCTACACAGCACTCTACACAACATTGAAAACATCACTCTACACAACAATCTACACAACATTGAAAACATCACTCTACACATCACTCTACACAACATTGAAAACATCACTCTACACATCAATCTATACAATATTGAACACATCACTCTACACATCACTCCACACAACATTGAAAACATCACTTTACATATCACTCTGCACAACATTGAAAACATCACTCTACACATCACTCTACACAACATTGAAAACATCACTCTACATATCACGCTGCACGACATTGAAAACATCACTATACATATCACATCACTCTCTACATCACTCTACAGAACATTGAAAACATCACTCTACACATCACTCTCCACAACATTTAAATATCACGCTACACATCACTCTACACCACATTGAAAACATCACTCTGCACATCACTCTTCACAACATTGAAAACATCACTCTACACAGCACTCTACACAACATTGAAAACATCACTCTACAGAACAATCTACACAACATTGAAAACATCACTCTACACATCACTCTACACAACATTGAAAACATCACTCGACACAACATTGAAAGAATCACTCTACACATCACTCTACACAACTTTGTAGACATCACTCCACACATCACTCTACACACCATTGAAAACATCACTCTACACATCACTCTACACAACATTGAAAACATCACTCTACATATCATTCTGCACGACATTGAAAACATCACTATACATATCACACCACTCTACACATCACTCTACACAACTTTGAAAACATCACACTACACTTCACTCTACACAACATTGAAACATCACTCAACACATCACTCTACACCACATTGAAAACATCACTCTGCACATCACTCTTCACAACATTGAAAACATCACTCTACACAGCACTCTACACAACATTGAAAACATCACTCTTCAGAACAATCTACACAACATTGAAAACATCACTCTACACATCACTCTACACAGCATTGAAAATATCACTCTACACATCAATCTATACAATATTGAATACATCACTCTACACATCACTCCACACAACATTGAAAACATCACTTTACATATCACTCTGCACAACATTGAAAACATCACTCTACACATCACTCTACACAACATTGAAAACATCACTCTACATATCACTCTGCACGACATTGAAAACATCACTATACATATCACATCACTCTACACTTCACTCGACACAACATTGAAAACATCACTCTACACAACAATCTACACAACATTGAAAATATCAATCTACACATCACTCTGCAGAATATTGAAAACATCACTCTACACATCACTCTACACAACATTGAAAACATCACTCTATACATCACTCGACACAACATTGAAAACATCACTCTACACATCATTCTACACAACATTGTAAACATCACTCTACACATGAGTCTACACAACATTGAAAAAATCACTCTGTACATCATTCTGCACAACATTGAAAACATCACTCTACACATCACTCTACAGAACATTGAAAACATCACTCTACACATCACTCTCCACAACATTGAAATATCACGCTTCACATCACTCTGCACAATATTGAAAACATCACTCTACACATCACTCGACACAACATTGAAAACATCACTCTACACATCAATCTATACAATATTGAAAACATCACTCGACACATCACTCCACACAACATTGAAAACATCACTCTACACATCACTCTATACAACATAGAAAACATCACTGTACACATCATTCTACACAACATTGAAAACATCACTCTGCACATCAATCTATACAATATTGAATACATCACTCTACACAGCACTCCACACAACATTGAAAACATCACTCTACATATCACTCTGCACAACATTGAAAACATCACTCTACACATCACTCTACACAAAATTGAATACATCACTCTACATATCACTCTGCACAACATTGAAAACAACACTATACATATCACATCACTCTACACATCACTCTACACAACATTGAAAACATCACTCTACACATCACTCTAAACAACATAGAAAACAACACTCTATACATCACTCGACACAACATTGAAAGAATCACTCTACACATCACTCGACACAACATTGTAGACATCACTCCACACATCACTCTACACACCATTGAAAACATCACTCTACACATCACTCTACACAAAACTGAAAACATCACTCAACACATCTCTCTAAACAACAATGAAAACATCAATCTACACATCACTCTACAGAACATTGAAAACATCACTCTACACAGGACTCGACACAACATTGTAAACATCACTCTACACATCACTCTGCACACCATTGAAAACATCACTCTACACTTCACTCCACACAACATTGAAAACATCACTCTACACAACAATCTACACAACATTGAAAATATCAATCTACACATCACTCTGCAGAATATTGAAAACATCACTCTACACATCACTCTACACAACATTGAAAACATCACTCTATACATCACTCGACACAACATTGAAAACATCACTCTACACATCACTCTACACAACATTATAAAACATCACTCTACACATGAGTCTACACAACATTGAAAAAATCACTCTGTACATCATTCTGCACAACATTGAAAACATCACTCTACACATCACTCTACAGAACATTGAAAACATCACTCTACACATCACTCTCCACAACATTGAAATATCACGCTTCACATCACTCTGCACAATATTGAAAACATCACTCTACACATGAGTCTACACAACATTGAAAAAATCACTCTGTACATCATTCTGCACAACATTGAAAACATCACTCTACACATCACTCTACAGAACATTGAAAACATCACTCTACACATCACTCTCCACAACATTGAAATCATCACTCTACAGATCACTCTGCACAACATTGAAAACATCACTCTACACATCACTCTACACAACATTGAAAACATCACTCTACACATCACTCGACACAACATTGAAAAACACACTGTACACAGCACTCAACACAACATTGAAAACATCACTCTACACAACAATCTACACAACATTGAAAACATCACTCTACACTTCACTCTACACAACATTGAAAACATCACTCAACACATCACTCTACACAACATTGAAAACATCACTCTGCACATCACTCTACTCAACATTGAAAACATCACTCTACACAGCACTCTACACAACATTGAAAACATCACTCTACACAACAATCTACACAACATTGAAAACATCACTCTACACATCACTCTACACAACATTGAAAACATCACTCTACACATCAATCTATACAATATTGAATACATCACTCTACACATCACTCCACACAACATTGAAAACATCACTTTACATATCGCTCTGCACAACATTGAAAACATTACTCTACACATCACTCTACACAACATTGAAAACATCACTCTACATATCACTCTGCACGACATTGAAAACATCACTATACATATCACATCACTCTACACATCACTCTACACAACTTTGAAAACATCACACTACACTTCACTCTACACAACATTGAAAACATCACTCAGCACATCACTCTACACCACATTGAAAACGTCACTCTGCACATCACTCTTCACAACTTTGAAAACATCACTCTACACAGCACTCTACACAACATTGAAAACATCACTCTACAGAACAATCTACACAACATTGAAAACATCACTCTACACATCACTCTACACAGCATTGAAAACATCACTCTACACATCAATCTATACAATATTGAATAAATCACTCTACACATCACTCCACACAACATTGAAAACATCACTCTACATATCATTCTGCACAACATTGAATACATCACTCTGCATATTACTCTGCACAACATTGAAAACATCACTATACATATCACATCACTCTACACATCACTCTGCACAACATTGAAAACATCACTCTATACATCACTCTAAAGAACATTGAAAACAACACTCTATACATCACTCGACACAACATTGAAAAAATCACTCTACACATCACTCTACACAACATTGTAGACATCACTCTACACATCACCCTACACACCATTGAAAACATCACTCTACACATCACTCTACACAACACTGAAAACATCACTCAACACTTCACTCTAAACAACATTGAAAACATCAATCTACACATCACTCTACAGAACTTTGAAAACATCACTCTACACATCACTCGACACAACATTGTAAACATCACTCTACACATCACTCTGCAGAACATTGAAAACATCACTCTACACATCACTCTACACAGTATTGAAAACATCACTCTACACATCACTCTGCACAACATTGAATACATCACTCTACACATCACTCTGCACAACATTGAAAACATCACTCTACACATCACTCGACACAACATTGAAAACATCACTCTACACTTCACTTTACACAACATTGAAAACATCACTCAGCACATCACTCTACACAACATTGAAAACATCACTCTGCACATCACTCTACACAAAATTGAAAACATCACTCTACACAGCACTCTACACAACATTGAAAACATCACTCTTACAACAATCTACACAACATTGAAAACATCACTCTACACATCACTCTACACAACATTGAAAACATCACTCTACATATCACTCTGCACGACATTGAAAACATCACTATACATATCACATCACTCTACACATCACTCTACACAACTTTGAAAACATCACACTACACTTCACTCTACACAACATTGAAAACATCACTCAACACATCACTCTACACCACATTGAAAACATCACTCTGCACATCACTCTTCACAACATTGAAAACATCACTCTACACAGCACTCTACACAACATTGAAAACATCACTCTACAGAACAATCTACACAACATTGAAAACATCACTCTACACATCACTCTACACAGCATTGAAAATATCACTCTACACATCAATCTATACAATATTGAATACATCACTCTACACATCACTCCACACAACATTGAAAACATCACTCTACATATCATTCTGCACAACATTGAATACATCAATCTACACATCACTCTGCACAACATTGAAAACATCACTCTATACATCACTCTAAAGAACATTGAAAACAACACTCTATACATCACTCGACACAACATTGAAAAAATCACTCTACACATCACGCTACACAACATTGTAGACATCACTCTACACATCACCCTACACACCATTGAAAACATCACTCTACACATCACTCTACACAACACTGAAAACATCACTCAACACTTCACTCTCAACAACATTGAAAACATCAATCTACACATCACTCTACAGAACATTGAAAACATCACTCTACACATCACTCGACACAACATTGTAAACATCACTCTACACATCACTCTGCACAACATTGAAAACATCACTCTACACATCACTCTACACATTATTGAAAACATCACTCTACACATCACTCTGCAGAACTTTGAATACATCACTCTACACATCACTCTGCACAACATTGAAAACATCACTCTACACATCACTCTACACAACATTGAAAACAACACTCTATACATCACTCGACACAACATTGAAAAAATCACTCTACACATCACTCTACACAACATTGTAGACATCACTCTAAACATCACTCTACACACCATTGAAAACATCACTCTACACATCACTCTACACAACACTGAAAACATCACTCAACACTTCACTCTAAACAACATTGAAAACATCAATCTACACATCACTCTACAGAACATTGAAAACATCACTCTACACATCACTCGACACAACATTGTAAACATCACTCTACACATCACTCTGCACAACATTGAAAACATCACTCTACACATCACTCTACACAACATTGAAAACATCACTCTATACTTCACTTTACACAACATTGAAAACATCTCTCATCACATCACTCTGCACAACATTGAAAACATCACTCTACACATCACTCTGCACAACATTTAAAACATCACTCTACACATCACTCTACACAACATTGAAAACATCACTCTACACAGCACTCGACACAACATTGAAAACATCACTCTATACAACAATCTACACAACATTGAAAACATCACTCTACACATCAATCTATACAATATTGAAAACATCACTCGACACATCACTCCACACAACATTGAAAACATCACTCTACACATCACTCTATACAACATAGAAAACATCACTGTACACATCATTCTACACAACATTGAAAACATCACTCTGCACATCAATCTATACAATATTGAATACATCACTCTACACAGCACTCCACACAACATTGAAAACATCACTCTACATATCACTCTGCACAACATTGAAAACATCACTCTACACATCACTCTACACAAAATTGAATACATCACTCTACATATCACTCTGCACAACATTGAAAACAACACTATACATATCACATCACTCTACACATCACTCTACACAACATTGAAAACATCACTCTACACATCACTCTAAACAACATAGAAAACAACACTCTACACATCACTCGACACAACATTGAAAGAATCACTCTACACATCACTCTACACAACATTGTAGACATCACTCCACACATCACTCTACACACCATTGAAAACATCACTCTACACATCACTCTACACAACACTGAAAACATCACTCAACACTTCTCTCTAAACAACAATGAAAACATCAATCTACACATCACTCTACAGAACATTGAAAACATCACTCTACACAGGACTCGACACAACATTGTAAACATCACTCTACACATCACTCTGCACACCATTGAAAGCATCACTCTACACTTCACTCCACACAACATTGAAAACATCACTCTACACAACAATCTACACAACATTGAAAATATCAATCTACACATCACTCTGCAGAATATTGAAAACATCACTCTACACATCACTCGACACAACATTGAAAACATCACTCTACACATCACTCTACACAACATTGTAAACATCACTCTACACATGAGTCTACACAACATTGAAAAAATCACTCTGTACATCATTCTGCACAACATTGAAAACATCACTCTACACATCACTCTACAGAACATTGAAAACATCACTCTACACATCACTCTCCACAACATTGAAATATCACGCTTCACATCACTCTGCACAACATTGAAAACATCACTCTACACATCACTCGACACAACATTGTAAACATCAATCTACACATCACTCTGCACACCATTGAAAACATCACTCTACACTTCACTCTACACAACATTGAAAACATCACTCTACACAATAATCTACACAACATTGAAAATATCAATCTACACATCACTCTGCAGAATATTGAAAACATCACTCTAAACATCACTCTACACAACATTGACAACATCACTCTACACAACATTGTAAACATCACTCTACACATGACTCTACACAACATTGAAAATATCACTCTGTACCCCACTCTGCACAATATTGAATACATCACGCTACACATTACTCTACACAACATTGAAATCATCACTCTACAGATCACTCTGCACAACATTGAAAACATCACTCTACACATCACTCTACACAACATTGAAAACATCACTCTACACATCACTCGACACAACATTGAAAAAAACACTGTACACAGCACTCAACACAACATTGAAAACATCACTCTACACAACAATCTACACAACATTGAAAACATCACTCTACACATCAATCTATACAATATTGAAAACATCACTCGACACACCACTTCACACAACATTGAAAACATCACTCTACATATCGCTCTGCACAACATTGAAAACATCACTCTACACATCACTCTATACAACATAGAAAACATCACTCTGCACCTCACTCTGCACATCATTGAAAACATCACTCTACACATCACTCTACACAACATTGAAAACATCACTCTACACATCACTCTACACAACTTTGAAAACATCACTCTACACTTCACTCTACACAACATTGAAAACATCACTCAACACATAACTCTACACAACATTGAAAACATCACTCCGCACATCACTCTACTCAACATTGAAAACATCACTCTACACAGCACTCTACACAACATTGAAAACATCACTCTACACAACAATCTACACAACATTGAAAACATCACTCTACACATCACTCTACACAACATTGAAAACATCACTCTACACATCAATCTATACAATATTGAATACATCACTCTACACATCACTCCACACAACATTGAAAACATCACTTTACATATCGCTCTGCACAACATTGAAAACATTACTCTACACATCACTCTACACAACATTGAAAACATCACTCTACATATCACGCTGCACGACATTGAAAACATCACTATACATATCACATCACTCTACACATCACTCTACACAACTTTGAAAACATCACACTACACTTCACTCTACACAACATTGAAAACATCACTCAGCACATCACTCCACACCACATTGAAAACGTCACTCTGCACATCACTCTTCACAACATTGAAAACATCACTCTACACAGCACTCTACACAACATTGAAAACATCACTCTACAGAACAATCTACACAACATTGAAAACATCACTCTACACATCACACTACACAGCATTGAAAACATCACTCTACACATCAATCTATACAATATTGAATAAATCACTCTACACATCACTCCACACAACATTGAAAACATCACTCTACATATCATTCTGCACAACATTGAATACATCACTCTGCATATCACTCTGCACAACATTGAAAACATCACTATACATATCACATCACTCTACACATCACTCTGCACAACATTGAAAACATCACTCTATACATCACTCTAAAGAACATTGAAAACAACACTCTATACATCACTCGACACAACATTGAAAAAATCACTCTACACATCACTCTACACAACATTGTAGACATCACTCTACACATCACCCTACACACCATTGAAAACATCACTCTACACATCACTCTACACAACACTGAAAACATCACTCAACACTTCACTCTAAACAACATTGAAAACATCAATCTACACATCACTCTACAGAACATTGAAAACATCACTCTACACATCACTCGACACAACATTGTAAACATCACTCTACACATCACTCTGCACAACATTGAAAACATCACTCTACACATCACTCTACACAGTATTGAAAACATCACTCTACACATCACTCTGCACAACATTGAATACATCACTCTACACATCACTCTGCACAACATTGAAAACATCACTCTACACATCACTCGACACAACATTGAAAACATCACTCTACACTTCACTTTACACAACATTGAAAACATCACTCTACACAGGACTCGACACAACATTGTAAACATCACTCTACACATCACTCTGCACACCATTGAAAACATCACTCTACACTTCACTCCACACAACATTGAAAACATCACTCTACACAACAATCTACACAACATTGAAAATATCAATCTACACATCACTCTGCAGAATATTGAAAACATCACTCTACACATCACTCTACACAACATTGAAAACATCACTCTATACATCACTCGACACAACATTGAAAACATCACTCTACACATCACTCTACACAACATTGTAAACATCACTCTACACATGAGTCTACACAACATTGAAAAAATCACTCTGTACATCATTCTGCACAACATTGAAAACATCACTCTACACATCACTCTACAGAACATTGAAAACATCACTCTACACATCACTCTCCACAACATTGAAATATCACGCTTCACATCACTCTGCACAACATTGAAAACATCACTCTACACATCACTCGACACAACATTGTAAACATCAATCTACACATCACTCTGCACACCATTGAAAACATCACTCTACACTTCACTCTACACAACATTGAAAACATCACTCTACACAATAATCTACACAACATTGAAAATATCAATCTACACATCACTCTGCAGAATATTGAAAACATCACTCTACACATCACTCTACACAACATTGACAACATCACTCTATACATCACTCTACACAACATTGTAAACATCACTCTACACATGACTCTACACAACATTGAAAATATCACTCTGTACCCCACTCTGCACAATATTGAATACATCACGCTACACATTACTCTACACAACATTGAAATCATCACTCTACAGATCACTCTGCACAACATTGAAAACATCACTCTACACATCACTCTACACAACATTGAAAACATCACTCTACACATCACTCGACACAACATTGAAAAAAACACTGTACACAGCACTCAACACAACATTGAAAACATCACTCTACACAACAATCTACACAACATTGAAAACATCACTCTACACATCAATCTATACAATATTGAAAACATCACTCGACACACCACTTCACACAACATTGAAAACATCACTCTACATATCGCTCTGCACAACATTGAAAACATCACTCTACACATCACTCTATACAACATAGAAAACATCACTCTGCACCTCACTCTGCACATCATTGAAAACATCACTCTACACATCACTCTACACAACATTGAAAACATCACTCTACACATCACTCTACAAAACTTTGAAAACATCACTCTACACTTCACTCTACACAACATTGAAATCATCACTCAACACATCACTCTACACAACATTGAAAACATCACTCTGCACATCACTCTACTCAACATTGAAAACATCACTCTACACAGCACTCTACACAACATTGAAAACATCACTCTACACAACAATCTACACAACATTGAAAACATCACTCTACACATCACTCTACACAACATTGAAAACATCACTCTACACATCAAATCTATACAATATTGAATACATCACTCTACACATCACTCCACACAACATTGAAAACATCACTTTACATATCGCTCTGCACAACATTGAAAACATTACTCTACACATCACTCTACACAACATTGAAAACATCACTCTACATATCACTCTGCACGACATTGAAAACATCACTATACATATCACATCACTCTACACATCACTCTACACAACTTTGAAAACATCACACTACACTTCACTCTACACAACATTGAAAACATCACTCAGCACATCACTCGACACAACATTGTAAACATCACTCTACACATTACTCTGCACAACATTGAAAACATCACTCTAAATATCACTCTACCACATCACTCTGCACAACATTGAAAACATCAATCTACACATCACTCGACACATAATTGAAAACATTACTTTACACATCACTCGACACAACATTGAAAGCATCAGTCTACACAGCACTCTACACAACATTGAAAACATCACTCAACACATCAGTCTACACAACATTGAAAACATCACTCTACATATCACTCTGCACAACATTGAAAACATCATTCTGCACATCACTCTACACAATATTGAAAACATCACTCTACACAGCACTCTACACAACATTGAAAACATCACTCTACACAACAATCTACACAGCATTGAAAACATCACTCTACACATCACTCTACACAACATTGAAAACATCACTCTACACATCAATCTATACAATATTGAAAACATCACTCTACACATCACTCCACACAACATTGAAAACATCACTCTACATATCACTCTGCACAACATTGAAAACATCACTCCACACGTCACTCTACACAACATTGAAAACATCACTCTACATATCACTCTGCACAACATTGAAAACATCACTATACATATCACATCACTCTACACATCACTCTACACAGCATTGAAAACATCACTCTACACATGACCCCACACAACATTGACAACATCACTCTACATATCACTCTGCACAACATTGAAAACATCACTCTACATATCACATCACTCTACACATCACTCTACACAACATTGTAAACATCACTCTGCACATCACCCTACACAACATTGAAAACATCACTCTACACATCACTCTACATAACATTGAAAACATCACTCTCCACAACATTGAAAAGATCACTCTACACATCACTTTACACAACATTGAAAATATCACTCTACACATCACTCTGCACAACATTGAAAACATCACTCTACATTTCACTCTGCACAACATTGAAAACATCACTCTACATATCACATCACTCTACACATCACTCTACACAACATTGTAAACATCACTCTACATATCACCCGACACAACATTGAAAACATCACACTACACATCACTCTACACAACATTGAAAACATCACTCTACACATCACTCTGCACAACATTGAAAACATCACTCTACATTTCACTCTGCACAACATTGAAAACATCACTCTACATATGACATCACTCTGCACATCACTCTACACAACATTGTAAACATCACTCTACACATCACCCGACACAACATTGAAAAGATCACACTACACATCACTCGGCACAACATTGAAAACATCACTCTACACATCACTCTACCCAACATTGAAAACATCACTCTACACATCACTCGACACAACATTGTAAACATCACTCTACACATCACTCTGCACAACATTGAAAACATCACTCTAAACATCACTCTACACATCACTCTGCACAACATTGAAAACATCAATCTACACATCACTCGACACATAATTGAAAACATCACTCTACACATCACTCGGCACAACATTGAAAGCATCATTCTACACAGCACTCTGCACAACATTGAAAACATCACTCAACACATCAGTCCACACAACATTGAAAACATCACTCAAAACATCACTCTCATCAACATTGAAAACATCTATCTACATATCACTCTGCACAATATTGAAAACATCACTCTACACATCATTGAAAAGATCACTCTATAATCACTTTACACAACGTTGAAAATACCACTCTACACATCACTCTGCACAACATTGAAAACATCACACTACATATCAGTCTGCACAACATTGAAAACATCACTCTACATATCACATCACTCTACACATCACTCTACACAACATTGTAAACATCACTCTACACATTACCCGACACAACATTGAAAACATCACTCTACACATCACTCTACCCAACATTGAAAACATCACTCTACACATCACTCGACACAACATTGTAAACATCACTGTACACATCACTCTGCACAACATTGAAAACATGACTCTAAACATCACTCTACTCATCACTCTGCACAACATTGAAAACATCAATCTACACATCACTCGACACATAATTGAAAACGTCACTCTACACATCACTCTACACAACATTGAAAGCATCAGTCTACACAGCACTCTACACAACATTGAAAACATCACTCAACACATAAGTCTACACAACATTGAAAACATCACTCAAAACATCACTCTCATCAACATTGAAACCATCAATCTAAATATCACTCTGCACAAAATTGAAAACATCACTCTACACATCATTGAAAAGATCACTCTATAATCACTTTACACAACATTGAAAATATCACTCTACACATCACTCTGCACAACATTGAAAACATCACTCTAAACATCACTCTACACAACATTGAAAACATCACTCTACACATCACTCTGCACAACATTGAAAACATCACTCTACACATCACTCTACACAACATTGTAAACATCACTCTACACATCACCCGACACAACATTGAAAACATCACTCTACACATCACCCGACACAACATTGAAAACATCACTCTACACATCACTCTACACAACATTGAAAACATCACTCTACACAACATTGAAAAGATCACTCTACACATCACTATACGCAACATTCAAAATATCACTCTACATCGCTCTACACAACATAGAAAACATCACTCTAAACATCACTCTACACAACATTGAAAACATCACTCTGCACATCACTCGACACAACATTGTAAACATCACTCTACACATCACTCTACACAACATTTAAAACATCACTCTAAACATCACTCTACACATCACTCTGCACAACATTGAAAACATCACTCTACACATCATTCGACACAAAATTGAAAAGATCACTCTACACTGCACTCAACACAACATTGAAAACATCACGCAACACATCACTCTACACAACGTTGAAAACATCACTCAAAACATCACTCTCATCAACATTGAAAACATCACTCTACATATCACTCTGCACAACATTGAAAACATCACTCTACACATAACTCTACACAACATTGAAAACATCACTCAAAACATCATTCTCTTCAAGATTGAAAACATCATTCTACATATCACTCTGCACAACATTGAAAACATCACTCTACACATCACTCTACACAACATTGAAAACATCACTCTGCACATCACGGAGCACAACATTGAAAACATCACTCTACAAATCACTCTGCACAACATTGAAAACATCACTCTACACATCACTCTACACAACTTTGAAAACATCACTCTACATACAATCTACACAACATTGAAAACATCACTCTGCACATCACTCTGCACAACATTGAAAACATCACTCTGCACATCAATCTATACAATATTGAAAACATCACTCGACAAATCACTGCACACAATATTGAAAACATCACTCTACATATCACTCTGCACAACATTGAAAACATCACTCTGCACATCACTCGACACAACATTGAAAACATCACTCTACACATCACTCTACACGACATTGAAAACATCAATCTACAGAGCACTCTACACAACATTGAAAACAACACTCAACACATCACTCTACACAACATTGAAAACTTCACTCTACACATCACTCTATACAACATTGAAAACATCACTCTACACATCACTCTAATCAAAATTGAAAACATCACTCTACATATCACTCTGCACAATATAGAAAACATCACTCTACACATCACATCGCTATACACATCACTATACCCAACATTGAAAACATCACTCTGCACAACACTCTACACAACATTGAAAACATCACTCTACACATCACTCTGCTCAACATTGAAAACATGACTCTGCTCATCACTCTACACAACAATGAAAACATTACCCTACACACCACTCTAAACAACATTGAAAACATCACTCTACACATCACTCTACACAACATTGAAAACATCACTCTACAAATCACTCTGCACAACATTGAAAACATCATCTACGTATCACTCTGCAGAACATTTAAAACATTACTCTACACATCACATCACTCTACACACCACTCTATACAATATTGAAAACATCAATCTACACATCACTCCACACATCATTGAAAACATCACTCTACATATCACTCTGCACAACATTGATAACATCGCTCTGCACATCACTCTCCACAACATTGAAATATCACGCTTCACATCACTCTGCACAACATTGAAAACATCACTCTACACATCACTCGACACAACATTGTAAACATCAATCTACACATCACTCTGCACACCATTGAAAACATCACTCTACACTTCACTCTACACAACATTGAAAACATCACTCTACACAATAATCTACACAACATTGAAAATATCAATCTACACATCACTCTGCAGAATATTGAAAACATCACTCTACACATCACTCTACACAACATTGACAACATCACTCTATACATCACTCTACACAACATTGTAAACATCACTCTACACATGACTCTACACAACATTGAAAATATCACTCTGTACCCCACTCTGCACAATATTGAATACATCACGCTACACATTACTCTACACAACATTGAAATCATCACTCTACAGATCACTCTGCACAACATTGAAAACATCACTCTACACATCACTCTACACAACATTGAAAACATCACTCTACACATCAATCGACACAACATTGAAAAAAACACTGTACACAGCACTCAACACAACATTGAAAACATCACTCTACACAACAATCTACACAACATTGAAAACATCACTCTACACATCAATCTATACAATATTGAAAACATCACTCGACACACCACTTCACACAACATTGAAAACATCACTCTACATATCGCTCTGCACAACATTGAAAACATCACTCTACACATCACTCTATACAACATAGAAAACATCACTCTGCACCTCACTCTGCACATCATTGAAAACATCACTCTACACATCACTCTACACAACATTGAAAACATCACTCTACACATCACTCTACACAACTTTGAAAACATCACTCTACACTTCACTCTACACAACATTGAAAACATCACTCAACACATCACTCTACACAACATTGAAAACATCACTCTGCACATCACTCTACTCAACATTGAAAACATCACTCTACACAGCACTCTACACAACATTGAAAACATCACTCTACACAACAATCTACACAACATTGAAAACATCACTCTACACATCACTCTACACAACATTGAAAACATCACTCTACACATCAATCTATACAATATTGAATACATCACTCTACACATCACTCCACACAACATTGAAAACATCACTTTACATATCGCTCTGCACAACATTGAAAACATTACTCTACACATCACTCTACACAACATTGAAAACATCACTCTACATATCACTCTGCACGACATTGAAAACATCACTATACATATCACATCACTCTACACATCACTCTACACAACTTTGAAAACATCACACTACACTTCACTCTACACAACATTGAAAACATCGCTCAGCACATCACTCTACACCACATTGAAAACGTCACTCTGCACATCACTCTTCACAACATTGAAAACATCACTCTACACAGCACTCTACACAACATTGAAAACATCACTCTACAGAACAATCTACACAACATTGAAAACATCACTCTACACATCACACTACACAGCATTGAAAACATCACTCTACACATCAATCTATACAATATTGAATAAATCACTCTACACATCACTCCACACAACATTGAAAACATCACTCTACATATCATTCTGCACAACATTGAATACATCACTCTGCATATCACTCTGCACAACATTGAAAACATCACTATACATATCACATCACTCTACACATCACTCTGCACAACATTGAAAACATCACTCTATACATCACTCTAAAGAACATTGAAAACAACACTCTATACATCACTCGACACAACATTGAAAAAATCACTCTACACATCACTCTACACAACATTGTAGACATCACTCTACACATCACCCTACACACCATTGAAAACATCACTCTACACATCACTCTACACAACACTGAAAACATCACTCAACACTTCACTCTAAACAACATTGAAAACATCAATCTACACATCACTCTACAGAACATTGAAAACATCACTCTACACATCACTCGACACAACATTGTAAACATCACTCTACACATCACTCTGCACAACATTGAAAACATCACTCTACACATCACTCTACACAGTATTGAAAACATCACTCTACACATCACTCTGCACAACATTGAATACATCACTCTACACATCACTCTGTACAACATTGAAAACATCACTCTACACATCACTCGACACAACATTGAAAACATCACTCTACACTTCACTTTACACAACATTGAAAACATCACTCAGCACATCACTCTACACAACATTGAAAACATCACTCTGCACATCACTCTACACAAAATTGAAAACATCACTCTACACAGCACTCTACACAACATTGAAAACATCACTCTTACAAAAATCTACACAACATTGAAAACATCACTCTACACATCACTCTACACAACATTGAAAAACATCAATCTACACAACAATCTACACAACATTGAAAACATCACTCGACAAATCACTCTACACAATATTGAAAAAAAACTCTACACAGCACTCTACACAACATTGAAAACATTACTCCACACATCACTCTACACAACATTGAAAACATCACTCTATACATCACTCTACACAACATTGTAAACATCACTCTACACATGACTCTACACTTCATTGAAAAATCACTCTGTACCCCATTCTGCACAACATTGAATACATCACTCTATACATCACTCTACAGAACATTGAAAACATCACTCTACACTTCACTTTACACAACATTGAAAACATCACTCAACACATCACTATACACAACATTCAATATATCATTCTACACATCACTCGGCACAACATTGAATACAACACTCTACACATCACTCTACCCAACATTGAAAACATCACTCTACACATCACTCGACACAACATTGTAAACATCACTCTACACATTACTCTGCACAACATTGAAAACATCACTCTAAACATCACTCTACCACATCACTCTGCACAACATTGAAAACATCAATCTACACATCACTCGACACATAATTGAAAACATTACTTTACACATCACTCGACACAACATTGAAAGCATCAGTCTACACAGCACTCTACACAACATTGAAAACATCACTCAACACATCAGTCTACACAACATTGAAAACATCACTCTACATATCACTCTGCACAACATTGAAAACATCACTCTGCACATCACTCGACACAATATTGAAAACATCACTCTACACAGCACTCTACACAACATTGAAAACATCACTCTACACAACAATCTACACAGCATTGAAAACATCACTCTACACATCACTCTACACAACATTGAAAACATCACTCTACACATCAATCTATACAATATTGAAAACATCACTCTACACATCACTCCACACAACATTGAAAACATCACTCTACATATCACTCTGCACAACATTGAAAACATCACTATACATATCACATCACTCTACACATCACTCTACACAGCATTGAAAACATCACTCTACACATGACCCTACAC
The DNA here is from genome assembly GCF_044704955.1 of Pristiophorus japonicus. Classification (NCBI taxonomy): domain Eukaryota; kingdom Metazoa; phylum Chordata; class Chondrichthyes; family Pristiophoridae; genus Pristiophorus; species Pristiophorus japonicus. The sequence goes on from NC_092005.1 coordinate 14,217,373, forward strand.
AACATTGACAACATCACTCTACATATCACTCTGCACAACATTGAAAACATCACTCTACATATCACATCACTCTACACATCACTCTACACAACATTGTAAACATCACTCTGCACATCACCCTACACAACATTGAAAACATCACTCTACACATCACTCTACATAACATTGAAAACATCACTCTCCACAACATTGAAAAGATCACTCTACACATCACTTTACACAACATTGAAAATATCACTCTACACATCACTCTGCACAACATTGAAAACATCACTCTACATTTCACTCTGCACAACATTGAAAACATCACTCTACATATCACATCACTCTACACATCACTCTACACAACATTGTAAACATCACTCTACATATCACCCGACACAACATTGAAAACATCACACTACACATCACTCTACACAACATTGAAAACATCACTCTACACATCACTCTGCACAACATTGAAAACATCACTCTACATTTCACTCTGCACAACATTGAAAACATCACTCTACATATGACATCACTCTGCACATCACTCTACACAACATTGTAAACATCACTCTACACATCACCCGACACAACATTGAAAAGATCACACTACACATCACTCGGCACAACATTGAAAACATCACTCTACACATCACTCTACCCAACATTGAAAACATCACTCTACACATCACTCGACACAACATTGTAAACATCACTCTACACATCACTCTGCACAACATTGAAAACATCACTCTAAACATCACACTACACATCACTCTACACAACATTGTAAACATCACTCTACATATCACCCGACACAACATTGAAAACATCACACTACACATCACTCTACACAACATTGAAAACATCACTCTACACATCACTCTGCACAACATTGAAAACATCACTCTACATTTCACTCTGCACAACATTGAAAACATCACTCTACATATGACATCACTCTGCACATCACTCTACACAACATTGTAAACATCACTCTACACATCACCCGACACAACATTGAAAAGATCACACTACACATCACTCGGCACAACATTGAAAACATCACTCTACACATCACTCTACCCAACATTGAAAACATCACTCTACACATCACTCGACACAACATTGTAAACATCACTCTACACATCACTCTGCACAACATTGAAAACATCACTCTAAACATCACACTACACATCACTCGGCACAACATTGAAAACATCACTCTACACATCACTCTACCCAACATTGAAAACATCACTCTACACATCACTCGACACAACATTGTAAACATCACTCTACACATCACTCTGCACAACATTGAAAACATGACTCTAAACATCACTCTACTCATCACTCTGCACAACATTGAAAACATCAATCTACACATCACTCGACACATAATTGAAAACGTCACTCTACACATCACTCTACTCAACATTGAAAGCATCAGTCTACACAGCACTCTACACAACATTGAAAACATCACTCAACACATAAGTCTACACAACATTGAAAACATCACTCAAAACATCACTCTCATCAACATTGAAAACATCAATCTAAATATCACTCTGCACAAAATTGAAAACATCACTCTACACATCATTGAAAAGATCACTCTATAATCACTTTACACAACATTGAAAATATCACTCTACACATCACTCTGCACAACATTGAAAACATCACTCTAAACATCACTCTACACAACATTGAAAACATCACTCTACACATCACTCTACACAACATTGAAAACATCACTCTACACATCACTCTACACAACATTGTAAACATCACTCTACACATCACCCGACACAACATTGAAAACATCACTCTACACATCACTCTACACAACATTGAAAACATCACTCTACACAACATTGAAAAGATCACTCTACACATCACTATACGCAACATTCAAAATATCACTCTACACATCGCTCTACACAACATAGAAAACATCACTCTAAACATCACTCTACACAACATTGAAAACATCACTCTGCACATCACTCGACACAACATTGTAAACATCACTCTACACATCACTCTACACAACATTTAAAACATCACTCTAAACATCACTCTACACATCACTCTGCACAACATTGAAAACATCACTCTACACATCATTCGACACAAAATTGAAAAGATCACTCTACACTGCACTCAACACAACATTGAAAACATCACGCAACACATCACTCTACACAACGTTGAAAACATCACTCAAAACATCACTCTCATCAACATTGAAAACATCACTCTACATATCACTCTGCACAACATTGAAAACATCACTCTACACATAACTCTACACAACATTGAAAACATCACTCAAAACATCATTCTCATAAACATTGAAAACATCATTCTACATATCACTCTGCACAACATTGAAAACATCACTCTACACATCACTCTACACAACATTGAAAACATCACTCTACACATCACGCAGCACAACATTGAAAATATCACTCTACACATCACTCTGCACAACATTGAAAACATCACTCTACACATCACTCTACACAACATTGAAAACATCACTCTACATACAATCTACACAACATTGAAAACATCACTCTGCACATCACTCTGCACAACATTGAAAACATCACTCTGCACATCAATCTATACAATATTGAAAACATCACTCGACAAATCACTGCACACAATATTGAAAACATCACTCTACACATCACTCTGCACAACATTGAAAACATCACTCTACACATCACTCTACACGACATTGAAAACATCAATCTACAGAGCACTCTACACAACATTGAAAACAACACTCAACACATCACTCTACACAACATTGAAAACTTCACTCTACACATCACTCTATACAACATTGAAAACATCACTCTACACATCACTCTAATCAAAATTGAAAACATCACTCTACATATCACTCTGCACAATATAGAAAACATCACTCTACACATCACATCGCTATACACATCACTATACCCAACATTGAAAACATCACTCTGCACAACACTCTACACAACATTGAAAACATCACTCTACACATCACTCTACACAACATTGAAAACATCACTCTACAAATCACTCTGCACAACATTGAAAACATCATCTACGTATCACTCTGCAGAACATTGAAAACATTACTCTACACATCACATCACTCTACACACCACTCTATACAATATTGAAAACATCAATCTACACATCACTCCACACATCATTGAAAACATCACTCTACATATCACTCTGCACAACATTGATAACATCGCTCTGCACATCACTCTACACAACATTGAAAACATCACGCTACAAAACAATCTACACAACATTGAAAACATCACTCTACACATCACTCTACACAACATTGAAAGCATCACTCTACACATCAATCTATACAATATTGAAAACATCAATCTACACATCACTCCACACAACATTGGAAACATTACCCTACACACCACTCTAAACAACATTGAAAACATCACTCTACACATCACTCTACACAACATTGAAAACATCACTCTACAATCACTCTGCACATCATTGAAAACATCATCTACGTATCACTCTGCAGAACATTGAAAACATTACTCTACACATCACATCACTCTACACACCACTCTATACAATATTGAAAACATCAATCTACACATCACTCCACACAACATTGAAAACATCACTCTACATATCACTCTGCACAACATTGAAAACATCGCTCTGCACATCACTCTACACAACATTGTAAACATCACTCTGCACATCACTCTACACAACATTGAAAACATCACTCTACACATCACTCTACACAACATTGAAAACATCAATCTACAGAGCACTCTACACAACATTGAAAACATCACTCTACAAATCACTCAACACAACATTGAAAACTTCACTCGACACATCACTCTATACAACATTGAAAACATCACTCTACACATCACTCTAATCAAAATTGAAAACATCACTCTACATATCACTCTGCACAATATAGAAAACATCACTCTACACATCACATCGCTATACACATCACTATACCCAACATTGAATACATCACTCTGCACAACACTCTACACAACATTGAAAACATCACTCTACATATCACTCTGCACAACATTGAAAACACCGCTCTACACATCACTCTACACAACATTGAAAACATCACTCTACATATCACTCGACACAACATTGAAAACATCACTCTACACTTCACTTTACACAATATTGAAAACATCTCTCTACACAGCACTCTACACAACATTGAAAATATCACTCTACACGTCACTCTACACAACATTGAAAACATCACTCTACACAACATTGTAAACATCACTCTACACATGAGTCTACACAACATTGAAAAAATCACTCTGTACATCATTCTGCACAACATTGAAAACATCACTCTACACATCACTATCCACAACATTGAAATATCACGCTTCACATCACTCTGCACAACATTGAAAACATCACTCTACACATCACGCTACACAATATTGAAAACATCACTCTACACATCACTCTGCACAACATTGAAAACATCACTCTACACTTCACTTTACACAATATTGAAACATCTCTCTACACAGCACTCTACACAACATTGAAAATATCACTCTACACGTCACTCTACACAACATTGAAAACATCACTCTACACAACATTGTAAACATCACTCTACACATGACTCTACACAACATTGAAAATATCACTCTGTACCCCACTCTGCACAATATTGAATACATCACTCAATGCATCACTCTACAGAACATTGAAAACATCACTCTACACATCACTCTCCACAACATTTAAATATCACGCTACACATTACTCTACACAACATTGACATCATCACTCTACAGATCACTCTGCACAACATTGAAAACATCACTCTACACATCACTCTACACAACATTGAAAACATCACTCTACTCATCACTCGACACAACATTAAAAACATCACTATACACATCACTCTGCGCAACATTGAAAACATCACTCTGCACATCACTCTGCACAACATTGAAAACATCACTCAACACATCACTCTACACAACATTGAAAACATCACTCTGCACATCACTCTAACCAATATTGAAAACATCACTCTACACAGCACTCAAAACAACATTGAAAACAATACTCTACACAACAATCTACACAACATTTAAAACATCACTCTACACATCAATCTATACAATATTGAAAACATCACTCGACACACCACTTCACACAACATTGAAAACATCACTCTACATATCACTCTGCACAACACTGAAAACATCACTCTACACATTACTCTATACAACATAGAAAACATCACTCTGCACCTCACTCTGCACATCATTGAAAACATCACTCTACACATCACTCTACACAACATTGAAAATATCACTCTACACATCACTCAGCACAACATTGAAAACCTCACTCTACACATCATTCTACACAACTTTGAAAACATCACTCTACACTTCACTCTACACAACATTGAAAACATCACTCAAAACATCACTCTACACAGCATTGAAAACATCACTCTGCACATCACTCTACTCAACATTGAAAACATCACTCTACAGAGCACTCTACACAACATTGAAAATATCACTCTACACAACAATCTACACAACATTGAAAACATCACTCTACACATCACTCTACACAACATTGAAAACATCACTCTAGACATCAATCTATACAATATTGAATATATCACTCTACACTTCACTCCACACAACATTGAAAACATCACTTTACCTATCACTCTGCACAACATTGAAAACATCACTCTGCATATCACATCACTCTACACATCACTCTACACAACATTGAAAACATCACTCTGCACATCACTCAGCACAACATTGAAAACATCACTCTAAACTTCACTCTGCACAACATTGAAAACATCACTCTACACATCACTCTACACAACTTTGAAAACATCACACTACACTTCACTCTACACAACATTGATAAATATCACTCAACACATCACTCTACACCACATTGAAAACATCACTCTGCACATCACTCTTCACAACATTGAGAACATCACTCTACACAGCACTCTACACCACATTGAAAACATCACTCTACAGAACAATCTACACAACATTGAAAACATCACTCAACACATCACTCTACACAGCATTGAAAACATCACTCTACACATCAATCTATACAATATTGAATACATCACTCTACACATCACTCCACACAACATTGAAAACATCACTCTACATATCATTCTGCACAACATTGAATACATAATTCTGCATATCACTCTGCACAACATTGAAAACATCAATATACATATCACATCACTCTACACATCACTCTACACAACATTGAAAACATCACTCTACACATCACTCTAAAGAACATTGAAAACAACACTCTATACATCACTCGACACAACATTGAAAAAATCACTCTACACATCACTCTACACAACATTGTAGACATCACTCTACACATCACTCTACACACCATTGAAAACATCACTCTACACATCACTCTACACAACACTGAAAATATCACTCAACACTTTACTCTAAACAACATTGAAAACATCAATCTACACATCACTCTACAGAACGTCGAAAACATCACTCTACACATCACTCGACACAACATTGTAAACATCACTCTACACATCACTCTGCACACCATTGAAAACATCACTCTACACATCACTCTCCACAACATAGAAATATCACGCTACACATCACTCTGCACAACATTGAGAACATCACTCTACACATCACTCGACACAATATTGAAAACATCACTCTACACATCACGCTACACAACATTGAAAACATCAATCTACACAACAATCTACACAACATTGAAAACATCACTCGACACATCACTCTACACAATATTGAAAACATCACTCTACACAGCACTCTACACAACATTGAAAACATCACTCCACACATCACTCTACACAACATTGAAAACATCACTCTATACATCACTCTACACAACATTGTAAACATCACTCTACACATGACTCTAGACAACATTGAAAAAATCACTCTGTACCCCACTCTGCACAACATTGAATACATCACTCTATACATCACTCTACAGAACATTGAAAACATCACTCTACACATCACTCTCCACAACATTTAAATACCACGCTACACATCACTCTACACAACATTGAAATCATCACTCGACACATCACTCTGCACAACATTGAAAACATAACTCTAGACATCACTCTACACAACAATGAAAACTTCACTCTACACATCACTCGACACAACATTGAAAACATCACTATACACATCACTCTGCACAACAATCAAAACATCACTCTGCACATCACTCTGCACAACATTGAAAACATCACACTACACATCACTCTACACAACATTGAAAACATCACTCTACATATCACTGAGCACAACATTGAAAACATCACTCTACACATCACTCTGCACAACATTGAAAACATCACTCTACACATCACTCTACACAACATTGAAAAAATCACTCTACACATCACTCTACACATCATTGTAGACATCACTCTACACATCACTCTACACAACATTGAAAACATCACTCTACACATCACTCTACACAACATTGAAAACATCACTCAACACTTCACTCTAAACAACATTGAAAACATCAATCTACACATCACTCTGCAGAACATTGAAAACAACACTCTGCACATCACTCGACACAACATTGTAAACATCACTCTACACATCACTCTGCACACCATTGAAAACATCACTATACACTTCACTCTACACAACATTGAAAACATCACTCTACACATCACTCTACACAACATTGAAAACATCACTCTACAATCACTCTGCACATCATTGAAAACATCATCTACGTATCACTCTGCAGAACATTGAAAACATTACTCTACACATCACATCACTCTACACACCACTCTATACAATATTGAAAACATCAATCTACACATCACTCCACACAACATTGAAAACATCACTCTACATATCACTCTGCACAACATTGAAAACATCGCTCTGCACATCACTCTACACAACATTGTAAACATCACTCTGCACATCACTCTACACAACATTGAAAACATCACTCTACACATCACTCTACACAACATTGAAAACATCAATCTACAGAGCACTCTACACAACATTGAAAACATCACTCTACAAATCACTCAACACAACATTGAAAACTTCACTCGACACATCACTCTATACAACATTGAAAACATCACTCTACACATCACTCTAATCAAAATTGAAAACATCACTCTACATATCACTCTGCACAATATAGAAAACATCACTCTACACATCACATCGCTATACACATCACTATACCCAACATTGAATACATCACTCTGCACAACACTCTACACAACATTGAAAACATCACTCTACATATCACTCTGCACAACATTGAAAACACCGCTCTACACATCACTCTACACAACATTGAAAACATCACTCTACATATCACTCGACACAACATTGAAAACATCACTCTACACTTCACTTTACACAATATTGAAAACATCTCTCTACACAGCACTCTACACAACATTGAAAATATCACTCTACACGTCACTCTACACAACATTGAAAACATCACTCTACACAACATTGTAAACATCACTCTACACATGAGTCTACACAACATTGAAAAAATCACTCTGTACATCATTCTGCACAACATTGAAAACATCACTCTACACATCACTATCCACAACATTGAAATATCACGCTTCACATCACTCTGCACAACATTGAAAACATCACTCTACACATCACGCTACACAATATTGAAAACATCACTCTACACATCACTCTGCACAACATTGAAAACATCACTCTACACTTCACTTTACACAATATTGAAAACATCTCTCTACACAGCACTCTACACAACATTGAAAATATCACTCTACACGTCACTCTACACAACATTGAAAACATCACTCTACACAACATTGTAAACATCACTCTACACATGACTCTACACAACATTGAAAATATCACTCTGTACCCCACTCTGCACAATATTGAATACATCACTCAATGCATCACTCTACAGAACATTGAAAACATCACTCTACACATCACTCTCCACAACATTTAAATATCACGCTACACATTACTCTACACAACATTGACATCATCACTCTACAGATCACTCTGCACAACATTGAAAACATCACTCTACACATCACTCTACACAACATTGAAAACATCACTCTACTCATCACTCGACACAACATTATAAACATCACTATACACATCACTCTGCGCAACATTGAAAACATCACTCTGCACATCACTCTGCACAACATTGAAAACATCACTCAACACATCACTCTACACAACATTGAAAACATCACTCTGCACATCACTCTAACCAATATTGAAAACATCACTCTACACAGCACTCAAAACAACATTGAAAACAATACTCTACACAACAATCTACACAACATTTAAAACATCACTCTACACATCAATCTATACAATATTGAAAACATCACTCGACACACCACTTCACACAACATTGAAAACATCACTCTACATATCACTCTGCACAACACTGAAAACATCACTCTACACATTACTCTATACAACATAGAAAACATCACTCTGCACCTCACTCTGCACATCATTGAAAACATCACTCTACACATCACTCTACACAACATTGAAAATATCACTCTACACATCACTCAGCACAACATTGAAAACCTCACTCTACACATCATTCTACACAACTTTGAAAACATCACTCTACACTTCACTCTACACAACATTGAAAACATCACTCAAAACATCACTCTACACAGCATTGAAAACATCACTCTGCACATCACTCTACTCAACATTGAAAACATCACTCTACAGAGCACTCTACACAACATTGAAAATATCACTCTACACAACAATCTACACAACATTGAAAACATCACTCTACACATCACTCTACACAACATTGAAAACATCACTCTAGACATCAATCTATACAATATTGAATATATCACTCTACACTTCACTCCACACAACATTGAAAACATCACTTTACCTATCACTCTGCACAACATTGAAAACATCACTTGCATATCACATCACTCTACACATCACTCTACACAACATTGAAAACATCACTCTGCACATCACTCAGCACAACATTGAAAACATCACTCTAAACTTCACTCTGCACAACATTGAAAACATCACTCTACACATCACTCTACACAACTTTGAAAACATCACACTACACTTCACTCTACACAACATTGATAAATATCACTCAACACATCACTCTACACCACATTGAAAACATCACTCTGCACATCACTCTTCACAACATTGAGAACATCACTCTACACAGCACTCTACACCACATTGAAAACATCACTCTACAGAACAATCTACACAACATTGAAAACATCACTCAACACATCACTCTACACAGCATTGAAAACATCACTCTACACATCAATCTATACAATATTGAATACATCACTCTACACATCACTCCACACAACATTGAAAACATCACTCTACATATCATTCTGCACAACATTGAATACATAATTCTGCATATCACTCTGCACAACATTGAAAACATCACTATACATATCACATCACTCTACACATCACTCTACACAACATTGAAAACATCACTCTACACATCACTCTAAAGAACATTGAAAACAACACTCTATACATCACTCGACACAACATTGAAAAAATCACTCTACACATCACTCTACACAACATTGTAGACATCACTCTACACATCACTCTACACACCATTGAAAACATCACTCTACACATCACTCTACACAACACTGAAAATATCACTCAACACTTTACTCTAAACAACATTGAAAACATCAATCTACACATCACTCTACAGAACGTCGAAAACATCACTCTACACATCACTCGACACAACATTGTAAACATCACTCTACACATCACTCTGCACACCATTGAAAACATCACTCTACACATCACTCTCCACAACATAGAAATATCACGCTACACATCACTCTGCACAACATTGAGAACATCACTCTACACATCACTCGACACAATATTGAAAACATCACTCTACACATCACGCTACACAACATTGAAAACATCAATCTACACAACAATCTACACAACATTGAAAACATCACTCGACACATCACTCTACACAATATTGAAAACATCACTCTACACAGCACTCTACACAACATTGAAAACATCACTCCACACATCACTCTACACAACATTGAAAACATCACTCTATACATCACTCTACACAACATTGTAAACATCACTCTACACATGACTCTAGACAACATTGAAAAAATCACTCTGTACCCCACTCTGCACAACATTGAATACATCACTCTATACATCACTCTACAGAATATTGAAAACATCACTCTACACATCACTCTCCACAACATTTAAATACCACGCTACACATCACTCTACACAACATTGAAATCATCACTCGACACATCACTCTGCACAACATTGAAAACATAACTCTAGACATCACTCTACACAACAATGAAAACTTCACTCTACACATCACTCGACACAACATTGAAAACATCACTATACACATCACTCTGCACAACAATCAAAACATCACTCTGCACATCACTCTGCACAACATTGAAAACATCACACTACACATCACTCTACACAACATTGAAAACATCACTCTACATATCACTGAGCACAACATTGAAAACATCACTCTACACATCACTCTGCACAACATTGAAAACATCACTCTACACATCACTCTACACAACATTGAAAAAATCACTCTACACATCACTCTACACATCATTGTAGACATCACTCTACACATCACTCTACACAACATTGAAAACATCACTCTACACATCACTCTACACAACATTGAAAACATCACTCAACACTTCACTCTAAACAACATTGAAAACATCAATCTACACATCACTCTGCAGAACATTGAAAACAACACTCTGCACATCACTCGACACAACATTGTAAACATCACTCTACACATCACTCTGCACACCATTGAAAACATCACTATACACTTCACTCTACACAACATTGAAAACATCACTCTACACATCACTCTACACAACATTGAAAACATCACTCTACACATCACTCTACACAACATTGAAAACAACACTCTATACATCACTCGCCACAACATTGAAAAAATCACTCTACACATCAATCTACACAACATTGTAGACATCACTCTAAACATCACTCTACACACCATTGAAAACATCACTCTACACATCACTCTACACAACATTGTAAATATTACACTACACATGAGTCTGCACAACATTGAAAACATCACTCTACACATCACTCTACACAACATTGTAAACATCACTCTACACATCACTCTACACAAAATTGAAAACATCACTCTACACATCACTCTACACAACATTGTAAATATTACACTACACATGAGTCTGCACAACATTGAAAAAATCATTCAGTACCCCACTCTGCACAACATTGAATACATCACTCTAGACATCACTCGACACAACAATGAAAACTTCACACTACACATCACTCGACACAACATTGAAAACATCACTATACACATCACTCTGCACAACATTGAAAACATCACTCTGCACATCACTCTGCACAACATTGAAAACATCACTCTACAAATCACTCTACACAACATTGAAAACATCACTCTACACATCACTGAGCACAACATTGAAAACATCACTCTACACATCACTCTGCACAACATTGAAAACATCACTCTACACATCACTCTACACAACATTGAAAAAATTACTCTAAACATCACTCTACACATCACTCTACACACCATTGAATACATCACTCTACACATCACTCTACACAACATTGAAAACATCACTCAACACTTCACTCTAAACAACATTGAAAACATCAATCTACACATCACTCTACAGAACATTGAAAACATCACTCTACACATCACTCGACACAACATTGTAAACATCACTCTACACATCACTCTGCACACCATTGAAAACATCACTATACACTTCACTCTACACAACATTGAAAACATCACTCTACACATCACTCTACACAACATTGAAAACATCACTCTACACATCACTCTGCACAACATTGAAAACATCACTCTAGACATCACTCTACACAACAATGAAAACTTCACTCTACACATCACTCGACACAACATTGAATACATCACTCTATACATCACTCTACACAACATTGAAAACATCACTCTACACATCACTCTCCACAACATTTAAATATCACGCTACACATCACTCTACACAACATTGAAATCATCACTCTACATATCACTCTGCACAACATTGAAAACATCACACTAGACATCACTCTACACAACAATGAAAACTTCACTCTACACATCACTCGACACAACATTGAAAACATCACTATACACATCAATCTGCACAACATTGAAATCATCACTCTGCACATCACTCTGCACAACATTGAAAACATCACTCTACACATCACTCTACACAACATTGAAAACATCACTCTACACATCACTGAGCACAACATTGAAAACATCACTCTACACATCACTCTGCACAACATTGAAAAAATCACTCTACACATCACTCTACACATCATTGTAGACATCACTCTACACATCACTCTACACACCATTGAAAACATCACTCTACACATCACACTACACAACATTGAAAACATCACTCAACACTTCACTCTAAACAACATTGAAAACATCAATCTACACATCACTCTGCAGAACATTGAAAACATCACTCTACACATCACTCGACACAACATTGTAAACATCACTCTACACATCACTCTGCACACCATTGAAAACATCACTATACACTTCACTCTACACAACATTGAAAACATCACTCTACACATCACTCTACACAACATTGAAAACATCACTCTACACATCACTCTACACAACATTGAAAACAACACTCTATACATCACTCGCCACAACATTGAAAAAAATCACTCTACACATCACTCTACACAACATTGTAGACATCACTCTACACATCACTCTACACAAAATTGAAAACATCACTCTACACATCACTCTACACAAAATTGAAAACTTCACTCTACACATCACTCTACATAACATTGAAATATCACGCTACACATCACTCTGCACAACATTGAAAACATCACTCTACACATCACTGTACACAATATTGAAAACATCACTCGACACATCACTCTGCACAACATTGAAAACATCACTCTGCACATCACTCTGCACAACATTGAAAACATCACTCTACACATCACTCTACACAACATTGAAAACATCACTCTACACTTCACTTTACACAACACTGAAAACATCACCCAACACATCACTCTGCACAACATTGAAAACATCACTCTGCAAATCACTCTACACAATATTGAAAACATCACTGTACACAGCACTCTACATAACATTGAAAACATCACTCTACACAACAATCTACACAACATTGAAAACATTACACTACACATCATGCTACACAACATTGAAAACATCAATCTACACAACAATCTACACAACATTGAAAACATCACTCGACACATCACTCTACACAATATTGAAAACATCACTCTACACAGCACTCTACACAACATTGTAAACATCACTCTACACATGACTCTACACAACATTGAAAAAATCACTCTGTACCCCACTGTGCACAACATTGTATACATCACTCTATACATCACTCTACAGAACATTGAAAACATCACTGTACACATCACTCACCACAACATTGAAATATCACGCTACACATCACTCTACACAACATTGAAATCATCACTCTACACATCACTCTGCACAACATTAAAAACATCACTCTGGACATCACTCTACACAACATTGAAAACATCACTCTACACATCACTCGACACAACATTGAAAACATCACTATACACATCACTCTGCACAACATTGAAAACATCACTCTGCACATCACTCTGCACAACATTGAAAACATCACTCTACACAACACTCAACACAACATTGAAAACATCACTCTACACATCACTGAGCACAACATTGAAAACATCACTCTACACATCACTCTGCACAACATTGAAAACATCACTCTACACATCACTCTACTCAACATTGAAAACATCACTCTGCACATCACTCTACACAATATTGAAAACATCACTCTACACAGCACTCAACACAACATTGAAAACATCACTCTACACAACAATCTACAAAACATTGAAAACATCACTCTACACATCACTCTACACAACATTGAAAACATCACCCAACACATCACTCTACACAACATTGAAAACATCACTCTGCACATCACTCTACACAATATTGAAAACATCACTCTACACAGCACTCTACACAACATTGAAAACATCACTCTACACAACAATCTACACAACATTGAAAACATCACTCTACACATCACGCTACACAACATTGAAAACATCAATCTACACAACAATCTACACAACATTGAAAACATCACTCGACACATCACTCTACACAATATTGAAAACATCACTCTACACAGCACTCTACACAAAATTGAAAACATCACTCCACACATCACTCTACACAACATAGAAAACATCACTCTATACATCACTCTACACAACATTGTCAACATCACTCTACACATGACTCTACACAACATTGAAAAAACCACACTGTACCCCACTCTGCACAACATTGAATACATCACTCTATACATCACTCTACAGAACATTGAAAACATCACTCTACACATCACTCTCCACAACATTTAAATATCACGCTACACATCACTCTACACAACATTGAAATCATCACTCTACACATCACTCTGCACAACATTGAAAACGTCACTCTAGACATCACTCGACACAACAATGAAAACTTCACTCTACACATCACTCGACACAACATTGAAAACATCACTATACACATCACTCTGCACAACATTGAAAACATCACTCTGCACATCACTCTGCACAACATTGAAAACATCACTCTACACATCACTCTACACAACATTGAAAACATCACTCTAGACATCACTCGACACAACAATGAAAACATCACTCTACACATCACTCGACACAACATTGAAAACATCACTATACACATCACTCTGCACAACATTGAAAACATCACTCTGCACATCACTCTGCACAACATTGAAAACATAACTCTACACATCACTCTACACAACATTGAAAACATCACTCTACACATCACTGAGCACAACATTGAAAACATCACTCTACACATCACTCTGCACAACATTGAAAACATCACTCTACACATCACTCTACACAACATTGAAAAAATCACTCTAAACATCACTCTACACATCACTCTACACACCATTGAAAACATCACTCTACACATCACTCTACACAACATTGAAAACATCACTCAACACTTCACTCTAAACAACATTGAAAACATCAATCTACACATCACTCTACAGAACATTGAAAACATCACTCTACACATCACTCGACACAACATTGTAAACATCACTCTACACATCACTCTGCACACCATTGAAAACTTCACGATACACTTCACTCTACACAACATTGAAAACATCACTCTACACATCACTCTACACAACATTGAAAACATCACTCTACACATCACTCTGCACAACATTGAAAACATCACTCTAGACATCACTCTACACAACAATGAAAACTTCACTCTACACATCACTCTACACAACATTGAAAACATCACTCTACACATCACTCTACACAACATTGAAATATCACGCTACACATCACTCTGCACAACATTGAAAACATCACTCTACACATCACTGTACACAATATTGAAAACATCACTCGACACATCACTCTGCACAACATTGAAAACATCACTCTGCACATCACTCTGCACAACATTGAAAACATCACTCTACACATCACTCTACACAACATTAAAAACATCACTCTACACTTCACTTTACACAACACTGAAAACATCACCCAACACATCACTCTGCACAACATTGAAAACATCACTCTGCAAATCACTCTACACAATATTGAAAACATCACTCTACACAGCACTCTACATAACATTGAAAACATCACTCTACCCAACAATCTACACAACATTGAAAACATTACACTACACATCATGCTACACAACATTGAAAACATCAATCTACACAACAATCTACACAACATTGAAAACATCACTCGACACATAACTCTACACAATATTGAAAACATCACTCTACACAGCACTCTACACAACATTGTAAACATCACTCTACACATGACTCTACACAACATTGAAAAAATCACTCTGTACCCCACTGTGCACAACATTGAATACATCACTCTATACATCACTCTACAGAACATTGAAAACATCACTGTACACATCACTCACCACAACATTGAAATATCACGCTACACATCACTCTACACAACATTGAAATCATCACTCTACACATCACTCTGCACAACATTAAAAACATCACTCTGGACATCACTCTACACAACATTGAAAACATCACTCTACACATCACTCGACACAACATTGAAAACATCTCTACACATATCACTCTGCACAACATTGAAAACATCACTCTGCACATCACTCTGCACAACATTGAAAACATCACTCTACACATCACTCAACACAACATTGAAAACATCACTCTACACATCACTGAGCACAACATTGAAAACATCACTCTACACATTACTCTGCACAACATTGAAAACATCACTCTACACATCACTCTACTCAACATTGAAAACATCACTCTGCACATCACTCTACACAATATTGAAAACATCACTCTACACAGCATTCAACACAACATTGAAAACATCACTCTACACAAC
This sequence comes from Pristiophorus japonicus, assembly GCF_044704955.1. Classification (NCBI taxonomy): domain Eukaryota; kingdom Metazoa; phylum Chordata; class Chondrichthyes; family Pristiophoridae; genus Pristiophorus; species Pristiophorus japonicus. The sequence continues at coordinate 14,235,282 of NC_092005.1, forward strand.
AATCTACAAAACATTGAAAACATCACTCTACACATCACTCTACACAACATTGAAAACATCACCCAACACATCACTCTACACAACATTGAAAACATCACTCTGCACATCACTCTACACAATATTGAAAACATCACTCTACACAGCACTCTACACAACATTGAAAACATCACTCTACACAACAATCTACACAACATTGAAAACATCACTCTACACATCACGCCACACAACATTGAAAACATCAATCTACACAACAATCTACAAAACATTGAAAACATCACTCGACACATCACTCTACACAATATTGAAAACATCACTCTACACAGCACTCTACACAAAATTGAAAACATCACTCCACACATCACTCTACACAACATTGAAAACATCACTCTATACATCACTCTACACAACATTGTCAACATCACTCTACACATGACTCTACACAACATTGAAAAAATCACACTGTACCCCACTCTGCACAACATTGAATACATCACTCTATACATCACTCTACAGAACATTGAAAACATCACTCTACACATCACTCTCCACAACATTTAAATATCACGCTACACATCACTCTAAACAACATTGAAATCATCACTCTACACATCACTCTGCACAACATTGAAAACGTCACTCTAGACATCACTCGACACAACAATGAAAACGTCACTCTACACATCACTCGACACAACATTGAAAACATCACTCTACACATCACTGAGCACAACATTGAAAACATCACTCTACACATCACTCTACACAACATTGAAAACATCACTCTGCACCTCACTCTGCACAACATTGAAAAAATCACTCTACACATCACTCTACACATCATTGTAGACATCACTCTACACATCACTCTGCACAACATTGAAAACATCACTCCAGACATCACTCGACACAACAATGAAAACTTCACTCTACACATCACTCGACACAACATTGAAAACATCACTATACACATCACTCTGCACAACATTGAAAACATCACTCTGCACATCACTCTGCACAACATTGAAAACATCACTCTACACATCACTGAGCACAACATTGAAAACATCACTCTACACATTACTCTGCACAACATTGAAAACATCACTCTACACATCACTCTACTCAACATTGAAAACATCACTCTGCACATCACTCTACACAATATTGAAAACATCACTCTACACAGCACTCAACACAACATTGAAAACATCACTCTACACAACAATCTACAAAACATTGAAAACATCACTCTACACATCACTCTACACAACATTGAAAACATCACCCAACACATCACTCTACACAACATTGAAAACATCACTCTGCACATCACTCTACACAATATTGAAAACATCACTCTACACAGCACTCTACACAACATTGAAAACATCACTCTACACAACAATCTACACAACATTGAAAATATCACTCTACACATCACGCTACACAACATTGAAAACATCAATCTACACAACAATCTACACAACATTGAAAACATCACTCGACACATCACTCTACACAATATTGAAAACATCACTCTACACAGCACTCTACACAAAATTGAAAACATCACTCCACACATCATTCTACACAACATTGAAAACATCACTCTATACATCACTCTACACAACATTGTCAACATCACTCTACACATGACTCTACACAACATTGAAAAAATCACACTATACCCCACTCTGCACAACATTGAATACATCACTCTATACATCACTCTACAGAACATTGAAAACATCACTCTACACATCACTCTCCACAACATTTAAATATCACGCTGCACATCACTCTAAACAACAATGAAAACTTCACTCTACACATCACTCGACACAACATTGAAAACATCACTATACACATCACTCTGCACAACATTGAAAACATCACTCTGCACATCACTCTGCACAACATTGAAAACATCACTCTACACATCACTCTACACAACATTGAAAACATCACTCTACACATCACTGAGCACAACATTGAAAACATCACTCTACACATCACTCTGCAGCACATTGAAAAAATCACTCTACACATCACTCTACACATCATTGTAGACATCACTCTACACATCACTCTACACACCA